>NC_079903.1:19562493-19671131 GCF_024868665.1 Triplophysa rosa | reverse complement strand
CACACACACACACACACACACACACACACACACACACACACACACACACACACACACACACTCACTCACTAACTTTCTTGGCTATTATAAGTCACTCATTGATATCCTGTGCGGTGAGTGCACTTTTACAGGACAAAAATTAGACAGACATAAATGCGCTTGCGCACATATCTGAACGCGTATATACATTCACTAGCGGATGGCGGGTTACAATTTTAATTACAAATTTCATTTACGTCCATATACACATCTAACGACAACCGGGAAAGTCGTACTTTGAAAGCACTTATGGAATCTAGAAATCATGTGCTCGGGCAGTGTCAGTCCACAGGTAGTGCGCATGCGCAAATGCCAAGCGCTTTGTGTGTGTTGAACAGGTAAGTGTCTGATTTCATTTAATCATAGCTATTAAACGCGGTTAGTGTTATTTTGCACTGAAGTCGAGTTCGCTGTTCATATAAATCAGTTTTCGTTGGGGTTATAAAAGATGGATTTGGTTGAAATGTAGGCGTTTTGCAAATACAGGTGCAGATGTAACTTTGTCTTAGTCATGTAACTCGCATTAATGTCAGCGTGACGGAAATGTAACGGACTGTACGCCCACCTTGCGTCTACATTTGGGCGGTCTTAGTCAAATCATACCACGAACTTACGTAGATTTGTGGCGCGTGAGCAACTCGCTTTCAGTAATGAATTAAAGGATGTAATATGTGTGCTGCTGATCAATTCAATCTTACCGATCTGATATTTATGGACGTGCAGAGACGCCGCGTTGTTCAGTGCGTTCCTGCGGAAACGTCAACGCGTCCGCCATATTAGGCAGGACGGAACTGTCAGCACAAACAGTGACGCTGTGTGGGTTTATATAGAGCCAGAGTTGCGTCAACTCCGTTGACTCCAATGGAACAGTTTTTCACTGCAATGGCGGTTCATGGAGGCTCTCAATAGGTACTAGTAACGCATAGAGCTGCGGCTAAACAGACGAACTGAGGTAAACGTTTAACGTTTAAATGAATAAAAAAAGAAAGAAATAAGCATTTAAAGAGAAAACATAACTTCCTGGAACTATCGGAAGGCTCCATGAATCATGTGATACGCGAAAATTTTGAACTTCCCTTGGTACAACTCTCTCTCTCAATGGCTCTGGGTTTATATAGATCTGATTGCATGCGTCATAAAATTATAGTTTCATGTATATTTTATATATATCTCGCATTCACGCACACCTGTTGAGCTTTTAGTCTGAAAAGGAAAACAGCTTGATGATTGAAAGATGAATTGGAAACTGTATTACAGTCACCTTTGAAATCTGAGACTATGACGGTGCCAGGTCTGACTGAATATTCATTTCTTTAATGTTTGTTAAGAGAATAAATCTGTCTTTTCGCTCGAGAAACCTTGACACTCGTTAAGTATTCCTATGATATTCTTGTTCACTTAAACGTGCCAAATGAGAAAAACTTTGTGGACCATTGAGAAGAAATTATTGCTTTTATTTGTCAATGAATTCATTCATGAGTTGCCAGGTCTTCCCAGGAACCGTCAGATCCTTGTCGATTTAATTTTGAGTGCATTTTAATTGTATTTTAATTTTCAATCTAATTTGATGCTGTTGAATGGCTGTTGTGAGTGTTGTTGATTACTAGACATGGACCACATATTACACACAATTTCGTGTGTGATGAGTTTAGATATGATGAGTTTAAGTAATAATTTAGTTAATGTGGTATTGGTGTAAGTTAGCGGTATATTTAGCGTGATATTAGGGGAGTAGGATGTTGTGTTGACCTCATTGTGTTGAGTTTGGTTAGACAGAACACAAATATAACTTCCTACACACATGGCTATAGATGCACATATACACAATGTATACGGTATGCCTACACACAGACATAAGTGCACAGATGCACATACGCAGTGAGGTTTGTAATGTAAGGATGTCAGTCTCCAGTGTGTGTGTGTCCATCATATTTAGCTTTCCTGGACTCACTTTCATATCCATGAAGAAACAACACGGATGTAACTTCCCACACATACGGCTTCAGATGAGCATATACACAATATATATGCCCACACATGCTCAGTGAGTTTTCAGATATTTTATGATGTCAATCTCAAGTGTGTGTGTTCTGTGTCTATTATGCTTATATTTTCATGACTCTCTCTCTCGCACGCACGCACGCACGCACACACGTAGACCTGTCATTCTCTGCTCTCTCTCTCTTTCTCTCTCTCTCTCTCTCTCTCTCTCTCTCTCTTTCTTTCTTTCTGTGTGGGCTTGTCTGTCTTTGATGAATCACTTATTGAGGGACAGTAGAGGGTTCGAGCAGGCAGTGGTAGTTGATCTGAGCGGACGCATAATCAGTCCCGGAAGGTTCGAGCTGTGAAGACTGTAGCACCGGCTCTGATAGCGGTAATTACCCGTACAGTATATTCCCACGGCACAGCGGAGGACAACACACACCGTGAACAAACTCACAGCGACGTACACTTGCTCCTGGAGCGATGAGAGGAGAGAGGGATTGTTTGGAAAGCAAATAACACAACACACACACACCTGCTCCATTATTGGGACAAAGGAACCCACAAGGTTCATTGTTCTGCACGCACAGAGAGCAGGAGCGAGCTAGGTTGTGTTCTGTTAAAGAGACGTTACACCCCGAGCAGGACATTAAAGGAATGGTACACCCAAGATGTAACCTGTTCTAATCTATATCACAATGTATAAATATCCAAAATCTCGTTTTTATAGTGTGCAACAAGAAATACGTAGATGGCAGTATGATGTGAGAAGGAAACTTTTTTGGAGTTTGACAACTATATATCACAATTCAGAATTTTTTCTTTGGCAAACAGCTCGTACGTTTCAAATGTCATTTTTGCTTGAACTATCCCCTTAACCCAGTGGTTCTCAAACGTTTTCATTTGTAAGGCCCCCTCTGTGTAGAGTGCATCGCTTTGCGCCCCCCCCAAATAAAGACTTATAATCTTAAATTTAACATTTTTATTTAAACAAAAACATATTCGGTTATACAATGCTGAAAGATCAATTCTTTTGTCTGGTGGTCTTATTTTTCTGTTGTTTGATTGCATAAAATCTATGATCAATTTCTATATTTCATAAAATGCCACAAAATCTGTGGCCCCCCTGGATCCATCTCGGGGCCCCCCAGTTTTTGAACTACTGCCTTAACCCATTCAATCTGTGCATCTATTTGGGTGTGCCTTTGTATGTCTCCACACGTTTGTGTGTGTGTGTTTTTGAAAAGGCCACAGGAGTTAAGCCCCATTCAAAGGAGTCTGATTTCTTGTACAGGATGTATTTGAGTGTTTGTAGACAAGAGGCCAAATGAAAGCCGAAAAATGGGAAATGGGAAACCCTAAACCTGGAGCTTTGAGTGCTTGATGATGTCAGCAGGTGTTTTGAGGGTCTGTCTGTAGGATTTTGTCCTCGGCAATCTCAGGAGAGGTTCAGGCAGGTCTGATTCACTTTAATAGAGCGCCCGTCAATCTCTTTCTTTTCAACAGCGCGTCGCGAGAGCGCAGACCAAACAGACCAGCAGAAACCGATTAGAACGTAAGTACACAAGTTTTTAAAGCTCATCGCGTTGGCGGAGAGATGCCTCGCTGATCTGTAATAGACCTTTAGTATATTAGAGGATTCTGTGAGGGGCAAGTGCAGCGCAATTTATGTCTTTATATGAGCCATTGGGTTGAGCCCTGCGTACATTTATGTAACTGACAAAACTCATTTTCATAAGCCTGCTTTTACTTCTCTGCAGGGATTATTTGTGTTTCAAGTTAAATATTTTGGCAGAGAGCTAAATTTAGTGGGTGATCATTTTATCAAGAGTGGCTTTCAGCTCCGCCTGTCACCTCGCGAGTATCCTAGAGCCCGGCGGATGACAGAAGCTGTGATAGACCCACAGCCGTGTTACGAGATGGAAAGCAGATGGTTTGAGAGTCCGCCCGGGGGTCTGATGTAGCGCGAGAGAGAGGGCAAAGTGAAAGGGCGGCACTTGTTGCCTGAAGCCACTGTTTTGAAACATGGCCACAGAATCGCTGTGATGTCTACTCGAGGGTTCAGGTTTTAGCTCCAAACGTTTGCTCTGGATAATCGGCTGTCCTTTCATAGATTACGGCCTGGGGTAATTACATCACGGACTGTAGCGTAGGCTTTGATTATAAACCTGCAGGCAACATGGTCCTGAGCCTGGCCAAATGCACACTTGGTTTGGAAAGGTGTCAACCGGATTTTGCTCTGTTGGGTGGTGTTGTTTATGGTCGAATTATCTGTGAATACTTGACATGAATATGTTGGATGCTCACTAAAAAACTCATTTTTGAGTGAACTATCCCTTTAACATTTAATATATACGTTTTTATTGATATATTTATACATATATGTAAATTATAGAAAATGACTCGTACAATATAAGATTTTGGTCATACCACCAACTCTACTGTACACGTTCCTTATGAAAATGAACCATTTTTATACATTAACCGTTTTTTAAATTTGTACCACAAATTTACCATAGTTTTACCACATTTACTACTTTTAGCGATGGTGTTTGGAGTAAAACTGTGGTATTACAAATGTTAATCAATGCATGCTTCTTACACTTTTACCATAATAAAACCATGGTTAACTTTCCTAAGGGATCAAAGTAGATGTTTATGTACTGCGCACGTATCCATGGAAACACCTGATGTCATGTAGCTTACTTAACTTGACACGTGTTAAACTAACCTGATAACCTCTTATTCAACCTGCGGAATGGCTTAGAAGTCTATTACTTGATAATATTACGTTTACTTGATGCGGTGAAGTACGTTTTCTTAGGATACTCGACAATATATTTTTATATCACTTTCAGTCGTGTGTGAGACGTGACCACAAAGAGGCAAATTGTGTATTTGTTTTGTTTTTTGGCTCATCGGCCGTATCATAGCAGAGAAGAAAAAATAAATGTGATTTCATGTGAATTGAGTTCTTCCCCAAGTGTAACTGATATGAAATTAGAAGCAGAACGGAGAAATATGAGACCGTCCATTTCTTATAATAACTCTGGCTTCGCACTAATAGCGTCGTAAGTTTGCCATTGAAATTCGTCATGCCTGCACGCTGAAAGCTAATGCCGCCGTGATGGCGTCTCCATTTAACAAATAACACCTCTCGCCATGTTAAAACGTTCAAATTATTGAATTTGCTCAAATTAGTCTTGAAAGGCCATTAAGGAAATAAATATGTATGCAGAGACTGCTGCTGGAGTTCATAAATTGCAGTTGTCCAGTGTTGGCTTGCTCGGCGCACACACACACATACACACACACACACACACTATATGTCGTCCATCACTTGTTGATGTGGTCCTCGGAGACAACTTGCAGCACATGCCCTATATTTATGGCTGAATCTGGAAAAAACATTGCTGTCTGCCAAACAGAAAGAGAGAGAGAATATATAGGGACTGAAAAGGATTGCTGGTATGGAACAAATGTACGTTTGCGCAGTACAGAGAAAGAGGGAGAGAACAGAAAAAAGAGAATGTTAAAGTAGAACAAGCATCTTCTTTTTAATAACTCTCCTAGGTTGTGGTGCTGATGCGAGCTATGAGTCACTGTGATCTCTGAGCGAGAGGCAGACAGGATGGAGGGTTTTTTTTCGCTGGTATGACATGCGTGGGTGGCCACGAGAAGAGCAGCTCTCTGCAGGTCCACACGAGACGCCGGTCATGATGCCACGGCGACCGTCGGCATCACACCGACATGACACGGGAGTCACGACACTTGAAATTATGAACAAATTGGTGATTTAACGAGCGAGGGAGGGAAGGTGGAGAGAAGTGCTCGGAATGGACAGATTCTGAATTTGGAAAAGCAGAGCTGACATTCCTGCAGAGACATGTTGACAAACTAAGCAGTTTTTTATAACTACTGTAGATGTGGATGTGCTGAAAATGTTTAGTTTGTATCACAAATAAATCAAGGCGCTTTACATGCTGAAATTTCATCCATCCATTATTTCGTAAATGCGTTTTCTGTTTGATATATACTGTAGTTGCTTTTGGTGTCTGATTGTTATATAACTCTGGTTGATATTTCAGTTGGGACTTGTTGTGCCGGAAGAGGGCAAATCCAGTTCTGTACCCTCCTCAAATGGCATTTTTCTCAGCACTTCTCAGGTTTCCATTGTCTTGCCTGGCACTTCTCTTGGGAGAAGCACGTGACTTTTTTCAGCAAGGCATGGCAAGCGTCCAGCCTGTCTCTTTTTCACTTTCGAATATTCCACGAATTTCCCCAGAAAGTACAGTGAACAAGTATTAATGTCACACACAGAGGCTCTGAGATTCATGTGTACTTTTATAGTTGAATTGGTAACGTGGCCAGTCGCTTGGGTACGGAAATGTAATGACATCTTTTTTCCATAATACCCCCGATAAAGCAATCACATGCACGACTGCACGCGATATGACAGAACAAAAGGCTCGTTCAATTAAACGTGCAGGTTTACAACAGGCCGCCGACCATGTGAATTGCGCTAAAACGATCCCTGTAGATCACCGGAGCCCTGGACGCTGAGACGTAAAAAAGCCTTGAACATTTTTCCTTTCCTAATTCTCCTCCTTCACCTTTAGAGTTGATTTAACAAGCTTCCCGAGGTAAAACGTTCTCCGAAGACCTCAAAGTCACTTACCCCCAAACCACGAAAAGACGTAAAGTGACCATCGCCGTACGACTCCACAGATTTCAAGCGTTTTAATGCTGATGCGGTTTTATTTCAGCATGCTTTTTGCATTTTCACATGCCTTGCTGTTTGCCGCAGGGGGAAATCTTTCTCAGAACAGTGTCCTCACGGCAACTTTCACCCCATTAGACCGTGTGGTGTTCAGGGTTTTCTGTACGGCCGCCACCATCAATACATCAATACACAGAATCCTAATGTGACGTTTGCTCAGGTTTCTTTGCCTACAGTCGACTGATAAGCTGAAACGCTTAAAGGTCAAACTTATTAGCAACTCCGTAGCATTTCCCCAAAGAGTGGCTGAATTATGGTTTAAGCCTGCCGTTTATCATCCGCCGCTAATACGGTGTGCGTTTTAATTGTCACAAGCTTGGCGTCTTTCCATTTTCAGACGGACTCTTGCTTGCTACGTTGTGATAGCATGAAAATCTCTGGTTAGCGTGGTTATCCTCTTTTGTGTTTAACTGAATGACATTCATTTTAGCTTTTGCAAACGTGTACCGTGGTGTCATGCTTTCGGCCAAAATACCATTCTTAAAGTAAAATCATTCAAACGTAAACGGCGACAGGAAGTTTCCAAGTCTACGTCTTGGTGGTGGGTGGCTAAAATCAGATGGGTCACAATGGGCATTGTAACTGTTGTATTTTGTTGGAAGCATGTTATTGTAAGAGCATGAAAAGCTATGCTAATAAAATTTGTTTGAAGGTTAACATATGTAAAACGTTTAGATCTCAAGGGCTGATGCTGATCATGACTCACTGTTCAGTAAAAAGATGGAAAAGACATTTTCACTTCTGGGAATATTCTCTTTATAATTTGTCAGATTTGTTCATCAAGGACTAAAACAGATAATTCGGACTCGTGTTGCGATGTGTTTCCTTATATTCTGTGTGATGCGGACTGGGATGTGGGATGTAGTATCTTTTGTTTGATGTGGAGGGGTATAAAAATCTTGAGGTAAAGAAAATATCCCCTAAAATACACTTTGTTTGATTACACTTCCATAAGTGTACTCTATTTTCACATGTTACGTTTGTCCTTAATATACAAAAAATTATAGTCTTTAGTACTTCTTTTCAAGTTAGCACAGTTAAGTACACTTAGATCTTTAGTAAACTTAAGTTTATCCTTTTATCTAGACTAAAGATGCACCAATAGTAAATTTCTCCACCAATACAGATAGCCGATTATTTATAGTGATATCTGCCGATACTGATTTTGAAGATTAAATAATGTTTCTTAACTTTCTGAATGTTATTAAATAGGAAGATAGCCGATAGTGTGAGCAATTGCTTTTAACGACCGATATCGATTATTGGCCGATAGGCACATCTCTACTAAATACAAATCTTTTGATTAAGTACAAAATTAGTTGGTGTAAATAGAGCCCTTTAAATACATTAAGTGTATTTTTCCATGTATTACTCAAATACTGTTGAACCTGTTGAATACTTTTACTTGGATGCATTTTCTTGGTGGTCTGGGATCAAAAGTAATATTTCAGTGTACAGTAGTGCGGTGTTATCTTGTGATAGCGTATCGACATTCCTGCACCAAGAATCAATTTTTGAGATTATTTTAAAATGTGAACATGTTTTAGAAAACGATTGTAAAAAGGTCAAACAATCTGGAGCCCAAAATCCACATTTATATATAAGCTGAGATATAATGTCAAAGAGCACTGACATCCAAGGTTAATATTATTGTTGCACTTTCTCCACCTCTGGTGATATAACATCGGGAGAGAGAGAGAGAGAGAGAGAGAGAGAGAGAGAGAGAGAGAGAGATGCTGTGGTGGAAGACCAAGAGAATCGATTAATGTGTGCAAGTCAATCATTGTCAAAAGAGATTCTTGCATCAAAATTCCTTCACTTTGTGCAACCCCTCTCACTCTCTCTCTCTCTCTGTTTGTCACTGGGCAGGGAAGGGTAATTGAATCATTTAGGTTGACTGAGTGGTTTCAGGTGGTATTTGATTATTCAATCTTGTGCTCTTTTTTCCATATTGTTGTAGCCCCTATCTCTCTCCCCCCTCTCTCTATCGTGCTCGCTGTTGTTTGAAACACTTTAAACGTCTTCTGTGGGTGTCATGGGACATGCAGCCTATAATTTTATCCAGCAAGGGCTTTCTGCAGACGGGCAGTAATTGAGTTTGTGTGGGTAAGAATCATATTTAAATAATCAGATAATTGAGAGTTGACTTGACTTGCCGTTGTTGATTGCAACGTTGTGTTACAGATTTCATTACCATCCGTTACTCTCTCTGCAATACACATTATTTAGTATCTTTATAAACAGTTTTTCTTTAGTATATGTTTTTAAGCAATCCAATAATTTAGGTCAAACCAGGAGCACTCCGTTCTTTAACTTTGACATTTTGGCGTCTTTGCTGGCGCTCCGTTATTTATTACGTGGAACTGTGCTTTTGCCAGCGACCTCATTACCATAATCACGACCTCATTAGCATATGTCTTCTCTAAATGGCGCTAGCCGAAAGGTCAGCGGGCATCAAACCCTCGTCCTGCTGCGGACATGTTAGGAGGACTCTCAATCAAACGTGTTAAATCAAAGCTGATCACAGAAGAGAGTTTACTGCGGTGACCTTTTCAAGATCACTTTCATCACGGCTGACTGTCTGTTATATAAACCGTCTTTGTTAAGTTACACTAAACTCTCGCGACGGTCCAATGGAAACCGTTGAGTTTTAAAGTACTGGAGGGCACATCTGTATTATTTGTTTATGATCTTTAGAGAGAATTTATCCTACATAACAATAAACTATTGAGAAAAAAGTTGCTTAAACCATCTGTTCATTAGACTGGTTTCCACTCCTCTGCTTTAATGGTTAAGTGGGATTTTAAGTGCTTGTCAGGTGGTCAGACCGGCTACCAAACCAGTAAAACCAGTTGACCAGAATAGGAGACCAGCCTTAGAAATCTAATATAACACAGTAGCAAGTCTGTTTTATGTATTGTCTTTTTTATTTGATTTATTTTGAGTTAGGGTGAAGTCATAAAATGGCAGTGATAAACCATTTATTAATAAGATTATGAGAATTTGGCCTCTTTAATGAACTTAAATAAACAAAGCTTTAATACTCACAAGGATACATGTATTTTGAGACCAAACACACTTAAGCGAGTAATTCTTTTATAATCCTAATCATTTTTCTTTGTTTTCATAAAACGTATTAGCTACGTGCATCCTTGTCACGAATAAATAGTAAATAAAGCACGCTCAGCTCAAAGTTGAATGGATTTATATGCCCGATACTCCAAAGCAGCATTAATAAGAGCTGACCGTAAAGATGAAGAGAATCCGCCGGAGATAAAGGATGAAATAATGAATGCAGACAGAGTCTGTCAGCAAACAAAAACCAGAAGATAAAACCCACATCAATAGAACCGCAGTAAACAATCACTGAGGAAGCTCATTTCATTCTCAACAAGTACGGAAAACAAGAGCTCAACTGGAGTCAGACAAAACTCGACTGATCTATTGAACCGAGGTGAACGGACTTGTGTAACGTCATGAGAAGGAATTAGATAGATGACATTTTTTTATTCAGGTTTTATTTCAATCTCTTTCACAAAACATAATGCAATTAACATTGTGCTATTCATTTTATTTTTCAGGGATGTTTGTGTACGTTTTCCCCTGATCGTGGCTTCATAAGATGATGGAGTCAGAGAATGATGCAGTGATAAAGTTCAGAGAAACCTCATTCACTGATGGAAGGAAGTTTGTCCGTCAGTTGTGGCGGTTAGCCAGCCGTCCTCTTCTCCAGAAACATCCTCTCTCTCTTTCTGTGTCTCGTCCCGGCAGCCAACAGCAGTGGGAGAATGTGCCTCTTTAATGGGAAATGATGTCAGGTTTTCTCTCTGTGAGTTTGGCACGACCGTTGTGCCCCTCGCTTGGCAGTGCCCGCGGTATGCCAGCCCTGTGAATGCCCAGAGGTCACTTTCTGGGTGTCATGGCAACCGGATAAAGCACCCGTCTGGCCTAGTCACTTCTCAGGGGTCTGGACAGCCGAGTGGCACCATCTAAATCACACACACAGTCTTGAGTCGTTCTCACACACACGCATACACACACACACACACACACACACTGGACTTTATTTGAATCCGCAAGCAGTATTTTTCACACGGTCGTTCACAAGTTCGCACAGTCATAAACATGAAGACATGCACATGTGCATGCATTCGCCTAAACGTTTGGCATTTTTCATAGCCACCAGCTGTTGTGAATACCAGCGCATGTTGTTTGTGTATTCGCCAGTGCGCTTGATTTCCTGCGAGCTGATAACTGATGTAATGTTATTGCAAAGATCTGCCGTGCCAGATTTGCTGACGGGCGCTCGCGGCACATATGCGCACATTTGAGGTGTCCATTTAAATCTGAAAGAAAGTGTTTTTAAAATGTTTGCAATATATTGCTAAAAGGTTCCTTGTCAAACCAGTAATGACACTCGTCTTTCATATTCATGTTCCATTATGTTCCATTTGGCACAGTAATGACACACTTTTGAGTTTTACTTTGCACTTATTATAAATGAACTTTATTTATAGTCTACAGTTTGTCCCATTTAGATTGCTAAACATAAATCTGTGTGTGTGTGAGTGAGTGGGAGAGATTATGGTGATAAAGGTGGGCAGTTGTGGCTGAGATCTTTAGAAAACATGAGGAATTGCCTGGAAATTGGAACAAACAGCCAGAAGCACTTTTCTCTGGCGTGCACACGGCTAATCCATTCAGCACGGCCACTGCATGTGTTTGTGTGTGTGCGCGCGCGCATGTGTGTGTGTGTGTGTGTGTGTGTGCGTGCGCAGCGGTGATAAGAACTGCTGGTCACTCATCACATCCAAGAGCTTTTGCACATGTGTGAGTTTGTCTGGCACAGGGACTGAGAGATTTAACATTACTGCTCTAAAGAACCAATCTGAAACAGAAATGAAGTGATGTGGGCGCATGTTTGTGGGTGTTGATTTGAATTTCTCTGTAAATTGGAATCAGAATGGAAATCTTTTTTTTTTTTTTTAAGTAAACTTGTCGACTAGTTTTTTTTTGTGTCAAATTCAGATGTCTAATTCTCAAAGTATCTAATATACAGTTATGCTGGTATAAATGCTGTTTTTACTCTAAATTCTCTTGAAACTGAAAACTCGCTTTTTGAGCTTGACACATGGGGTGGATGCTGATAACGCTCCTGCCGGTCAGGAGCTATGTTATCGACCGATGCTGATAATCTCAAGAAGATCAAATATAGTTTAATCCACCTGGAGGGTTTAACATCTATCGGTCAATCAAACTTGACCCCCTTTTTTACTCTTTTAGTATTAGAAGTACTGCACCTTGCCACTCCATTATATGGATAAGATAAGATTTTTTTGCATTTTATTTAAAGAGTACATAACTAGGGATTTTTAAGGTCCTACTTTGGTTTATGGAGTGTCCAACAACAAGTACATGTACATAGAAGGTGTAAAAACACTATTTCATAATAATAGGCAGTTACTTCTTGACTGACTCAAATGATTCGTTCCGCGATTCATCCATCTAATCCCCTCCTTTCTGCTAGCCTAGTCTGACGTGATTGGTCAGATGGTCTAGTCTGCTGTGATTGGTCTACCGTGAATGAGGCTCACGAGCTACAGTGTTTGGGGGAGAAGAGTGAAGTTTTCGCAGGCAGTCCTAGCAAAACGTAGGCGGGACTATATGTAGTGACGTATATCCACGGCGGATTGTGAATCGGACTAGGAACGACTCGTTTACGTGATTCAGAGTCGACTCCCTTTTTTCCAAGCCAATAACTTTGTTATTCATTCACCTTCGGATTTACAATTTGGCAGACTGCTTACTTACAACATTACAAACATTACACACTGCATGAAATGTCATTTTCATGATCTCATGTTATGTACTCTTTAAAAGGATAATAAAAACATTCTAAATAAGTAAGGAAATATAACATTACCTAACATTATCATATATTTCTGTTTATTGAGCCTGGCCGGTATTATTTATTGATAAGCATTTTCTTTCCTTTATGTTTCCTTTTAGAAAATGAAATGCTGTTTTTAAATCTTGAAAGTGTTGCAGTGTTTGAAACCCTCTCAGGATTATTATTATCCTTCGAAAAAACATCAAATCTGCACCATTTAATCGCTGTTATTACACGGCTTGTTGGAATGCTTGATTCTGATTGGCCAGAATCATTCGTTATTCCCAAATAACAACCGCTCAAAACTTATAACACCAGAGCCTGCAAATAATTTTGACAGGTACAGTTTAATATTACAAATTAATTATTTCATTGATTTAATTATTAAAAAATAAATATGTCCTTTAATAACATATATGACATCACATTATATTTACAAATGATTAAACCAAATTGCCTGTTCATGACAGTTGAACGTCGTTTCTTACCTTAAAACCGAAAGTAAACGGCTTTTCCTCGTGGAAGGTCTGCATTCGGTAAAAAGGAGCTAATCAAATATTTCAAATTCACATAATGTACAAGCAGCTAGCTGTTATCGCGAAATAATGATCACACTGTCGGGGCTTATTTCTGCGATAACAACCGGCTGCCTGTACGTTATCCCTTACTTATTACATTTTTGTGCTGTTTCTTGTGCTAAAAATGAAAATTCACCCCAAACTTGATTGTGTTTATCCAAAGGGCTCTTGTATGCTCTTGCCTTTGTTGATTAGATTTGTTTTTGTATTCTTTCATCATCGCTTCATTTCGTTTTTCCTCTTCTTCTGTCAAGTATTTTGAATGAGAACATCGTATTATTGGGCGTTTTAAAGGGCCACTCTATTTGTTCATTCTCATTAAAACAGGACACTTGTAAACTTTGTTGTCAATGAGCCTTCATTGAAATTCTGAATTTGAATTTCGAATGCAACTTCAAAAGGAAGCAGCAGTCAGCCTCTAAAGAGAAGCCCTCATACCGCGAGGAACCGAAGTGCTTTTAGAGGTGCTGACTGTTTATACAAATGAACAACGGGCTAAACGTTGAATACAAAGAAACGCTTGAAGGTCATTACTCCTGCCAGAAGCTGGAGTAAGAAAGCTGCCAGCCAGATTTTGTTTGCGGAACTGCCAAGCGTGTTTGTTTACGCATAAAAGCTGGAAGAGAAAAATGATGTTTTAGAGTTTAGTCATTTAGAAACGCAAATGCGAAGGTCACGTTGCATTGCAGCGGTACGCTTAAATGAACAACATCTCGGGTTTAGACGGGTAGCAGGTGTTTACATGACGGGGTCTTTGAGTCAGTGACCGGATCAGATGGCGACAAGCCGGTGTTCTGCCAATTTATGCTACCCATAAATTTGTGCTACCCTCGTGTTGTGATTGGGTTGGGGGAGGGGTTATTTAGGTGTAAGGGTTGGGTTGGGGGAGGGGTTAGTCCTGTTTTGTATGGAGGTAGCAAAATTTGATAGGGAAGCATAAATTGGCAGAACACCGGTCCTCAGTGTGTGTGTTTACAAATCATTATTGTATTACTTATTGCCTTATTGAGCATGTTATCGCATATCCTTATTTTTTGTGTATTTTTTCAATATGCAGCCCTAGTATGAATTACGTCTTATTTGTACCAAATGTGTTTGGTGTTAAAGGTATGGCCATGTTGGTGTGTGTGCCTTATTTTACTTGAAGATCCCTTACTTTACTGAGAAACTCGAGACACATTAGATTGAGACCGTAAGTCTTAATTCACACAACATTTAATGTCAATGCTGTCTAGATTCTTATTCTAGATTCTGTTTCTTGGATATGCCTGCGTGTGACTACATCTGGGCAAAACCTCTGTGTGTGTGATCACTTGGAAGAGTAATAGCACACCTGTTCTCAATAAGCCTCACAGTTTGAGGTGTCATTTATGTCTGTACCGCAAACAGCGCGGGACGAGCAACACGCCAGAGTTTTCGGCAGAAAATAGAAGAATGAGGAGTAATAACAGGTATACCTGACTTGGCAAGCATCGCTAACAATTTGCTATTACCTGTGTGTCACAACCAATCAAAAATGAGCACGATTCCAAGCTGTGGGTGCTCGACCTATTGCGTGATATAATGTGTGCACGTTATTCTACTTGCGTGTCTGGATAATGTGATTTGGGTATAAGCATGTGGTATGTTATATGCTATGCATGAGAAATGCCTATTTTCTAAGCGTGTGTGTGTTTCAGTCTGAACGCAAACCCCAGAGAGTGAGGCGGCATTACCCATGATGCTGTGTGGCCATCCACCCCAGGGCATTCTGGTCTTGTTATGCTGGTGACACAGTGCAGGGGTCTTATTGACAAACCTCCATCACGCACACCACACACACATACACATCAGCCTGTTACTGTCATCCACTCGAACCAGAGATATCTTGAAATCGATTGCTTTTTCAGCGTTCATTAAAAGCGTATTAGTAACAGATTTAATTTCTCGATCTTGTATTAAATGTAATCGTGCCTTTCCGTAGCTCAAGGAAATTAGAACTGCCGTGATTGGTTCGTTTGGATGGATGGATGGATGGATACAGTAGATATAGCTAGATAGACAGATACATAGATATCTGTACTGTAGGTAGGTAGGTAGATAGAAAGAGCCATAGATAAATATAGATAGATAGCCATAGATTAATACATATTTTGTTTGATTTCTATAGACGGTTTCATCTTAACAACATTAACAACCATTACTGCTAACTTTTGTGACCCAACCTTAACTTCCGGTACACATTCACAAACAATAGAGTGCCTGTAGATTATTTCTGGTAACAATCAAAAGAAACCGAGATCAACCGTTAGTTGGGTAAACTTGTGTCTCCAATATTTTGAATTTAGACTGCGATACCAAGCTCAACCGCTAGATGTCAATGTACCATACGGTTTGTTTGCGATCAAACTGCAGGACCCATTCAACAAATTGTTTATTTAATAAAATGAACATACTTTTTATTTAATACAATTATTGTGAAGTAAAATAATAATACAAATTAATATTAACATAAATTAAATAAAATATAAACAGTTATGTTATTAGACACTAGCCAAACACATACCGGAAGTTAACTAGGGTCAGGCGCGCGCGTCCAATGAAATGAAAGATTGATAGCCATGGATTAAGATAGATAGATAGATAGATAGATAGATAGATAGATAGATAGAACCGATATATACATATGAACCCATATACATATTTTTCTTGCAAGTAAATATTTTTTTTCCCTTCACCCGTATTGGCGGTAAGGAACATGCTAATTATGCACCATATGTGGGAAGTGTTTGTATGTATCAATACAGGACAGATGTTGCTTAAATAAATGGACGTGTGTGTGTGGGTTAGCCTGTATCCTGCAGAACGGATGGTGTAGGTGTGTTTGTATTCGCTGTGCGTTTAAATATAAGCTCTCGCTGTGCGATGGATCTGCATAGGTATTGCCAAGTGTGCAGTGGAGAGATTAGCATAGCGCTCGTCTCAGCACACTCCTCGCATCCAAGTGGATAATGGTTCGGAGAAATGCCTTTCGTCATTTTATTTCGCGTCCTCGTTTTCTTCTCATCTTTCGAAGCCACGGTGTTAAGCAAGGTCCGTATGTGTGTGTGCTGGTGCTGTGTGCCAGGTAACCCTCCCTGCCAGTTTACACTTCCACACTGAGTCAAAGAAACCAAACTTTAGGCACAAGTTACATGTACATTGTTTGGTTCCATCTTTGCTGTAAATGACAGCTTAAACTTGTCTGGATTTTGTTTCCAAGTGTGATTAAAATGATTTTAATCTATCAGTCAGGAGTTGTGTCCTGGGCCCAGTGATGCGGCCCTCTAGGGTCCTCTCTGGTTTAGCCTCTCCCATCCATAAAAATGTTAAATAGCGATAACCCATATGTCAAACCATATTATAGTACGGTTTTGTTTTCAAAATGTAGGTTCGGAAAGAAAACCCCTCCACACACTCACAAAATCTCATTCCAGGTTTGGGAGGAGAATAACCAGTGATGGTGCCAGAATTGTAAAGTGTGTGTGGCTGTTTGTGTGTGTGTGTGTGTGTGTGCGTGTGTGTGTGTGTGTGTGTGTGTTTATTTCTTGCTTTGTGTGTAGATTTGCATTTGTCCAAAATTAATTTCCCAAATTTAATATCTAATGGGCACACGACCAAGACTGTCTTGTCTGCCTGCGCGCACACACACACACACACAGACTGGAAGCTCTACCTGGATCTTTGGGCAGTTTGGTGCTACAGCTAAGTTTCTCTCCAGATGTGCTCATGTAATTACCACCTCAGAAACAGCTGTGTGTGTGTGTGTGTGTGTGTGTGTGTGTGTGTGTGTGTGTGCGTGTGCGTGTGCGTGTGCGCGTGCGCGTGTGCGTGTGTGAGTTGGTTTGATTTCTTGCTCGGGTTGAAACAGGAAAATGAATTCCTGGCTCTGCTGTTACGCCAATTCAGCATTGTGAAAAGGGCCTTTCAGAGACTATTTATATGTGCTTTTGTGCGTGTCTCCTTGCGTGTGAGTCTGTGTGTTTTCTCTATAGGCTATACAGACATGTATGCAGTGATCATTTCCTTAAGACAGCACAGGAGACAAGACTTTGCATGGAAAAATACCTTATGCATGTGTTCGAATATAATATACTAGATATATTAGATATGGCATTTTATGCATTTATATATTTAAATGTAAAAAATCCAGTCAGTGACCATTTGATTTGCTTCATTTTCCTTTACCAATGGTTTTATTGTAGTAAAAGCATATAAACCATGTTTTGGTTGACAGATTGAACCATTCGTATGATCATAGTTTTACTACAAATACCATAATTAAACTGGTTAATGGTAGTAAAACCATGGTTAGTTTGTGGTTACGTTGGTTTTACTAGAAAAAAAGCTATTGAATAGTTATTGGTTATTGCTCCTTACCAGTATAAGAGTATTGTGAGAGATCACACGGTATAGTTTGCACTTCAATTCAATTCTTACATAACACAGATAATTAAGTGTTTGTGAGCTTGAATATTGTAAATTGTTGATGCGAATTAATTTTGGGGAGGTCATTGTGTCCCACAGTGTGAGGTGATCCATCTAAAATCCATCTTAAACCGTTTTACACAGCTTTTTGTTAAATATTTTATTATTATTAAGTATGCAGCTTGTATGAGCTCATTTAAATAGTGAGAATATGTAGAACATTTGTGTTTTAGAGAAGGAATTTGTTATGAATTTTGTTATGCTGACAAAAATGGTACAGATAGACATAAAATCCTATTTGTAAAGGCGTAAAAGAAATGGTTGTCGCGGTCACAACATCAAAAAAACAAAACATACTCCATTCCAAAGACACAGTTTTGAGCTTTTATTTTATTTGGTAAGGTGCATGTCTGTTTCCAAAATAATTGCATGAAGTTTGTTTTAGAGAGATTTTTACCTTTCTTGTTATCGATGAGCAACACATGTGCATCTACTCAGAAAAGCGTCAGCAGTCTTTAAGTAAAAACTAATTTTATAAGTAGTTGCTGTCTACACAAACCTGCATCTCAAGTGTATGAAAACACTGTGATCAATGCGTTGTTTTGGACCTGTGTGCTCTTTTCCTCCTTGGCATCAAACACACGGCAACATTGATTTCCCATCATGCATTATTCACCGAAATGCAAATCGGCTAAAGCCAAAAGAATCGCCCTAAAGCTTTTTTATTAATTAAATATGCAAGAATCTCTAGGCGGAATTACCATGGAAACCGTTGTGACGTCACAGTTTCCGAGTTCCAGCAGGGTACCGTTACAGCTTCTTCATCATCATGTATTTTAGATGTGTGGAGGTATTGAAATGTCTGTCTTTAGTCATCTCCCGTAGACCCCCCATCCCCATCGGGCGTTGCCAACGATTGGGCGACTCGGCAGCCTGGGGAATCGATTGATCCATTTTTAATGAGCCGAACTGGGCAAAAGGCCGTCAAAATTCTTCACTACGCCTTGAGGAAGAATAAGTGAGGATCGGACATTCGAACCACACCTATGAATGATTACGTAAATTCATCTACCACATATAATAACACACTCCCGTAGAATGTAATGGAGCCCGATGTGATCCAAATTTCACCTCATGTTTTAATGTATGTGTGCAGAAGGTGATAATGCAACACATTTTCTCCCCAGACCGCACGGGAGATTTCTGATAACAATATATAGTCTTGCGCATTTACGTATATTCTCATACTTATGTATTCCGACAGCGTACTGGTCAGATTCACAAAGGCCCTATGCAGTTAAACACAAATGCTTTTAACAATGTCTTATGCGTAATAGTCATACGATCAAATCTACAGATAAATAACGGCTTGGCTATGATGTGTGTGGAATACAGATTGGACAAGGTTATGTTTCTGCTTTAGCGTATGGCAGAGAGGTCGACGTTAACAGGGTCTAATCTGTCACCTGCGTTCATTCAGATGTACGAGCGATGCTATTTACTTGTTTGAAAGCGAAGCGTTTTGTCGGTTCCAGTGTATGTTTTAAGAGTGGCTAAGTGTAGCTGGGGGAAAGGTGATGGGGAAGCTAGTTTTTTAGCTTTTTTGTCTCGCACAGCACATAAAAACTTCCTGTGAGCCATATGTCTGCTTGGTTTAGAGATTTTAGACAATGTCGGCTGACTGGGAATTATGCGGTCACAGAGTCGCACACAATTTCTGAATTGTTGAGACATGCGAGAGACTTTTTTCCTCACCGTTTAAGAAATGTGGAAAGAACATCTGTTTGACCTTCAGGTAGCAGTAAACACCGCTTTTATTTCTAAGAGCAAGGTGAATTATTGTTTTTGTATAAACAGTGTGCATGTTAAAAGGGATTTTTCACAAAAAAATAAAAATTCTGTCCTCATTTATTCACATTCATGTCATTCAAAACCTATATATGACTCACAAAAGAAGATATTTTGAGAAATGTGGTTTTGTGTTCATACAGTTGAGGTCAGTGTTGTTTGGTTACCAACGTTCTTCAAAATATCTTCTTTTGTGTTCTATGATGAAATAATTTTCATTTTTGGGTGAACTATCCCTTTATGCCGTCTATGCTGTCGGGACCTCACAAGTCCCATACATTAAAGAACGGTAAATTTAAAAAGAATTATTTTCTTTTAAAACGCATTTTGTTTACATTAATAAAGATAATTAATAATTGAATTAATAGTTTAAATGTTATTTTCATACTAAACCTACAAACTTTGCCATTCTTCACAAAAACACAGCCTTTTTCTCATTGCATTCAATACAGACTGCAAACCACTTTGGTCAAATCGGCATTTACATTTCTCTCTCTCTCTCTCTCTCTCTCTCTCTCTCTCTCTCTCTCTCTCTCTCTCTCTCTCTCTCTCTCGCTCGCTCTCGCTCTCTCTCTCTCTCTCTCTCTCGCTCTCTCTCTCTCTCTCTCTCTCTCTCTCTCTCTCGCTCTCTCTCTCTCGCGCTCTCTCTCTCTCTCTCTCTCTCTCTCGCTCTCTCTCGCTCTCTCTCTCTCTCTCTCCATCGATGTTCATCTCTGTCAGTCACAAAAGCAACTTATCAGTGTAGATCAGCCCTTCTGCAGTCAGACACAAGTGTGAATGGGAGAGAGAAAGAGAGTGATGTTTTCGGGCTGGGAGCGAAGGCAATCTGTGTGAAGAGCTCCTTTGGGACAGATTGTGGGTTTTTGCTGTATTTATGTAGATATTTGTGCCTGTGCCGTGATTGTCTGCGTGATTGTGAGTTCTTGAAGATGGCCAATGAGTTGTGCGGAGAAGCAGTGGGGATGCTGTGTGTGTGTGTGTGTGCATTAGCATTTGAATGGGCTCAGGGTCATTGAGATGCAGTTGCTATAGACAGCCAGATGCTTAACATGACTGGTC
The DNA here is from genome assembly GCF_024868665.1 of Triplophysa rosa. Classification (NCBI taxonomy): domain Eukaryota; kingdom Metazoa; phylum Chordata; class Actinopteri; order Cypriniformes; family Nemacheilidae; genus Triplophysa; species Triplophysa rosa. Next base: position 19,650,508 of record NC_079903.1, on the reverse strand, counting down.
ACTGCAGTCGAAGCCGCTGGCGAGTGTGTGTTGTGTCCTCTGGCCTGACCTGTGCTTAAAGACACTGGCAGATTATGTGTGAAGTATATGCTTTCAATTAAAAAATTTCAATGTGTGTGCTTTGTTAAATAAAATGTTAAAGAAACCTGTTGAAACTGCTTTCCAGTGACCACCACATTCAGTGTTTCTTCCATTCATTTTCTGCTGTGGAATTTCAAAAGCATTGTTTATGAAAGAGACTTAAAGACTCACTGAAGTGCCTTGAAATGCACAGCTTTGTTTGATGCCTCAAACAGGAAGTTAGGGCGGGACATTTTGAGTTACACCTCCCTCTTTTTAAAATAGCCAGTGGATAAAATACCCTGAGGATAAAATATAGGCTTTTTATTGGTGGAAATGAAGAACTGTATTTGAATTCTTATAGACCACTTTGCAGGATGCAAACACTGGCCCAAATGGCACTTCCAGTTTCAGTTTTTTTTCCGTTTTTTTATCTCGTATATATAGCTATATATAATAAAATCTTAAAGCTATTTGATTATTAATTTGATTCGGTTATACATGTTCTGTTGGTTGTATTTTGTTGAAACATTTGTGCAGTGTTAAAAAACTTAAACAGGAGGTTGTTCTGGACCAGCATGGGACCAGCATCTTTGAAGTGGTCTATGTCACCTTAATGTGATTTTTTTCAATGTTTCAAAGCACAGTTAGCACACTTGTTTATAGAAATTCTTAAGTCTAAAATATTAATATTAAAAGCCATAAAACCTCATTTTTTCTTTCAAGTGGGTTTGAAATAGAACTGTAACTATCACAATATTACAGACTGTTTTGCAGCTAAAAATTAAAAAAATGAAAGACTGCGTTGCAAGAACGCATACTTAAATTTGTTTTACAAGTGACTGACTTAATATGCAGCATTGAGGATGACTTGACAAATAAAAAACTGTGGTCCAATGTAAAGCTACTGACCTGTCATTTATTATATTTTCAGAATTGTTTTATAGCAGGATTGTAAAAAAGGTTTTACATCATCAGTCTAGGTTTTACTCTGCTGTACTGAAATACATTGACTGGGTCCATCGGCACCCTGATATATCTGAATATATTTTGTACAAAACCACATTTGGCCTGCGGTATATAGTACTGTATGAAAGTCTCATTTTGACATGAAAAGGAAAAAATACTGGCACCCCCGACATTTGCAGCGGTAGACAGCGTGAACTGCGCCCTGTCATTAAAAGCTCTCTAAAAATGGAATAAAGCAGTAGAAAGGTTGTGGGTTAATTTAAACGACATATTCCTGTCGTCACTTACTACACTAGCAGCAGACCTTTCCTCAGACACGCTTTCTCCTGACAGAATGACGTTCTCCTGAGATCTCTGGCCGAGATAGCCGAGATAGTTGTGTTTGAAGTCGTACGGCTGAGCATAGCCGTAGATTCTGCGTTGTTTCTGAGTCCTGTCTACAGTATGAAATATTGAATATGTGTTACTTTTAAATAGATGGAAATTCGCGTTTTTTTCAGTAGCTCTTCACTGCAGAATGCGACATCCAGGGGGGGAGGTTAGATCCAGATCCAGTCTCCTCCCATTGCATTGTGATTGGTCGACACTGGATCCAGTCTCTTTCCACTGCGTATTGATTGGTCGACAGATTTCACGTCATTTACTCGTGTTGTTGCTCTACCATTTCCTCATTGAGTCGTAACTAAAGTTATTCTTTTGATGGAAAACAAACTTGCTGAAGACGAACTTTATTTATTAACATATTTTTAATAACGCATTTTATTTATTGATTTAGGTTTCGGGTAAGGGTTTGGGTTAAGGTTAACAAATATTTAACTGCGATCAGTACTTACAGGCGTACTCTAAATTATGACATTGATAAGAGCAAACGTTGGCGCCCACGAGTTGCAACTTTTGCGGCTACGTACATAAAGTGGGAGGAGTTTGATCTGGATCCAACCTCGCCCCCTGGATGAGGACCATCTCAATTTTTTCGGTTGCTTCACTAAACTGTGATTGCCCGTTTTATGTGTCAATCAAACAGTGAGCGGTTCTTGGCCGGAATAAGATGCGTTGTAGCTCTGACTTTATGTTGATGCTCTAAACGCTCGCAATGTGAAACTAATATTGCAACGATACTGTGAGTGTATAAGGAGGAGAAATTAGAAAATAAGAGACAGACAGAGAGAGAGAGAGAGAGAGAGAGAGAGAGAGAGAGACAGAGAGAGTTATGAGGCGTTATTAAATGTTTAATAATCATTATTGCGCTGTAAAGCTCATACTGTATTTCATGCACGGGGAATACAGGTCGCTTCTAGATAACAGCCCGTTGCCTGGAGAGTGTGTGTGTGTGTGTGTGTGTGTGTGTGTGTGTGTGTGTGTGTGTGTGTGTGTGTGTGTGTGTGTGCACGTGTCAGGATGACTGAGATAAGTGTGTGTAGTGATTTAAGATGGCTCTGCCATTTCAGACTGAAGCCACTAAAGATTTATTGCTAATTTGGTTAGAGAGCACTTGACCTGTCAGAGGTGTGTGTGTGTACTCGTGTGCAGATTGAATTGGTTTTCTGTGTTAGCGTGACATTTTGACATTCTCCCATTGGACTACATGAGACAATATGGCTAATCTCTCTCTCTCTCTCTCTCTCTCTCTCTCTCTCTCTCTCTCTCTCTCTCTCTCTCTCACTCACTCTCTCTCTCGCTCGTCGCTCTCTCTACCAGGGTACCACCAGTTCACGTAATCCACATTTGAAAAAAAAAACATTTTGAAAATCAATAACTTACAAACACAACCTGCAGACATGAGAAAAATGTGAAATGATGTTTATTGTACAGTAGGCGAGTATGAAGTATGAGTATGATGTTCATAAATGTAAATGATTCTTTAGGAATCCACTGAATATAAATGTAAATTCACCAAAACACATTGATTTACTTTCCTGCTTAAACCTGTGTGTTTCAGGTGTTTATCATGCGTGCAGCATGTTGAGAGGTGTGCTTTTTACTTTTCTGTGCATTCAGACTTGGGATTTTATATCTTGTGGGAGATTAAACTGCTGTAATAGAAGTAATATAATGCAGACTTGCATTAAAAGAGGAACCTGAGCCCTATATATCATATATGTACACCATAAAGAGGTTTACCATACAGGGTGGGTTCTTTTGACTTGGCAACCACCTCAGCAGGACTCATGCTCAGCCAAACAGCATTCCCTTTTCTCCAGAAACTATAATAATCGAGTTTTTCTCTTTTTCATGGTAGGATGTAAAAACACAAGTGTGGACAGAGTACGGCCATCTTGGGTCTTTGGGCTTGTGCGTCTTGAATAAAGCTCATAATTATGTTGCTAAATTTACACTAGTAATAACACAGAACACTGGGAATGGAATGATGGCAACCATAACACGCACACACAAACACACACTGTACACTGACCTGTACACACACACACACACACACACACACACACACACAAACATTTCTGTCACACACACACACATACACTCTCTCTGACACACACACGCTCTCTCTCTATACAGTGAGGGAAATAAGTATTTGATCCCCTGCTGATTTTGTAAGTTTGCCTACTTACAAACAAATGAAGGGTCTATCATTTTTATGGTGGGTTTATTTTAACTGATAGACACAGAATATTTAAAAAAATCAGGGGAAAAAATGTTATATAAAGGTTATAAATTGATTTGCATTTCAGTCAGTGAAATAAGTATTTGATCCCCAAGCAAAACATAACTTTGTACTTTGTGGAGAAACCCTTGTTGGCAAGCACAGAGGTCAGACATTTCTGATAGTTGGTCACCAGGTTTGCACATGTGTCCGGATACATTTAGTCCACTCCTCTGTCAATCTTTAAGGTTTCTTGGCTGTCGCTCAGCAAATTGGAGTTTTAGCCTCCTTCACAGAGGTTCTATAGGACTAGGGTCTAGAGACTGGCTAGGACATTTAATGTGCTTCTCCTTAAGCCACTATTTGGTTGTCTTGGCAATATGTTTTGCGTCTTTGTCATGTTAAAGGCTCATCCATGACCCATCTTCAGTGACCTAGTTAAGGGGAGGAGGTTCTCGTCCAAGATTTTACGGTACATGGGCCCGTCCCTCAGCCCCTCAATGCGGTGAAGTCATCCTGTATACCTGTAGCAGAGAAAAAGCCCTAAAGCAGAATGTTTCCAACACTGTGCTTCTCTGTAGACATGATGTTCTTGGGCTCATAGTCAGCATTTCTCTCCCTCCAAACACAGGAGTCCATTTTGGTCTCACAGCAGTGCCAGCACTTTCGCCAAAGCCTTTTCTGAATCATTTTTATGTTCATTGTCAAACTTAAGACGAGCCAGGCGGGCCTTCTTGGGCAGGAGGACCTTGCGGGTGCTTCAGGATTTCAGTCTACTGTGGCATAGCGTGTTACCAATGTGTTACCAATGTTTTGCTTGCTAACTGTGTTCCCAACTGTCTTGAAATCATTAACAGGCTTCTTCCGTGTAGTTCTGGGCTGATCTTTAACATTTCTCATGATCATCTTTACCCCATTGGGGAAATATTGCAGGGAGCTCCAGAACAAGGGCATTTGATAGTTATTTTGTATATCTTCTATTTCCAAATAATCACACCAACAGTTGTCTCCTTCTCACCAAGCTTCTGTCTGTAGCCTATTCAAGGTTTGTGCAGGTCTCCAATCTTGTCGCTGACATCCTTTAAAACCTATTTGGTCTGGACCATGGTGTTGGAGAGGTTGAACTGGAAGATACAGATTCTGTTGGCAGGCATCTTTTATATACATAACAAGCTGATTTAGGAGTACTTTCTTAAAGTGACAGGACTAATCTGTGGTCCATATAGGCACATAACCAATCTGTGGAGCCAGAATTCTTGCTAGTTGGTAGGGGATCAAATACTTATTTCACTGACTGAAATGCAAATCAATTTATAACCTTTATATAACATTTTTTTCCCCTGATTTTTTTAAATATTCTGTGTCTATCAGTTAAAATAAACCCACCATAAAAATTATAGACCCTTCATTTGTTTGTAAGTAGGCAAACTTACAAAATCAGCAGGGGATCAAATACTTATTTCCCTCACTGTATATGTACCGTATATATTTGCTGGTTTTCTTAGAGGGACTTCTGATGCATCTCTCTTTCACTCTCTGTGCGTCTTGTCTCCTATTCTATTGAATCTGGTCATTTTCTACACACATTGTTTGTGTTCCTTGGGCTGTGGTTGCTTTTCATTTGCCTGCAAGGTGTCAACGGTTCCATGACTCAATAAATAAAAGATTCATCGCTCAAAAGCTAACAGAGCATTTCTCTTACTCTGTCCATCCGTCCGTCCCTATGTCTCTGAGTCATTCCTTCTGTGCAGTACATTTTATATCTCCATCACAGATGCGATAATATATTGCATCAAATATTAAACCCACGACATTTATAACTGTTAAGTGAACATATGGCTTCGTTTTAAACAATTTCACTACCTCACTTTGAGCAGATGTGGCCCTATCCGCCGTGTTTAACATTAACTCATTTCTGAAAGTCAGCTAATAACCTTTTATAGAATTACAACAAAGCATATTCATTTTTCAGAAGTTAAGGGCTGGAAGGGTAAGGCGTAAGAGGAATGACCCGGTGCCTCTCTCTCTCTCTTACAGTGTGTAACTGAATCTCTGTAGATTGACCCGAGTGTGTGTTTGCACATATGTTGAAATGTTTGACATTGAGTGTGTGCAGCTGCTCCTGTAAGATGTACGGTGTGTGCAAGTCAGGTCTGTTCTTCTCATTTATTTTATAGCTCTCACACTGTTCTTACTGTCCTCTGTTCTGGCGCTCTGCCCGCCGAGACTGGAGCTCAACCGTCACACTTCTAATGGTCTTTCAATCAATGGCTCTAACACTTCCAGAGTGTGCGTTATTTAAAGAAACAGTGCTTTTAAAAGACCTTCATGTTCACCAAAGTTGTTTTTTCCGTTCTTTTACAGTCCGAGATTTGTATTAGTCTTGGTCATTTTGAACTCTTAAGTCAAAAAGTGCTCATTTTTGTTCTTTAACAAGACGTATTTTCATGAGAAAGATGTAGTGGTCAGGGGTTGATTGGAGTGGCTGTGGTCATGTATAACAGGTCATTGGAGGGGCTGAATAATAAGGCTCTTTGCGATTGAAAAGTCATTTTAGAACAGAAGCATGTGCTAAGAGAGAAAATGAGAATAAATTCAACTTTTCTTAACCTGTGGCCAGCATCAAAAAGCATCATTCTATAGCTCACTTTATGACTTGCTTAAAAAGTAAACCCAGTTTATTTTTACGCATAAAAATAAACAATGACGATGCTGCTAATATAATTGTACAAATATCCAGCTTCAGTTCTCTCGATTTGTGTTCATCAGACAGCCAGGTTTTCATCAGAAAATAATAATAATTTTCACATTATTATCAGAAATGTCCACATGTATATCACTCTGTGCCATTTGACGGGCTTGACCCCGTAGTCGCTGCTTGCAGCTATATTTTTAACATACGATTACAATAGATTAGATTTAACTTTACTGCCAACTTCAAATGTGCAGAATACAAGAACTAAATAAAAACGTTTGCATCAAACCAGAGGTGCAAAGACAGCAATAATACAGCACACAAATAAATGATAAGGGCAGATGAGGTATAAATGTTAATATAGTAAATGTAAAGATTATTGTGTGTGTCATGATGGCAGTTGTGCAAATGGCAGGACTTTTAATGGGATGGTCTCGTGTTCTGTAATGACCCGCAATCACCATCAGTGTGTTTCTGGCAGCAGCCGTTTGTTTACAACCCGCAAGCTCGTCTTTTAGGACTCCGTCCAAATGATCCGACACGCAGCGGATCCAGGAGTCTGAGATCTCACATTTGGAGAACAACCAGGAATTCCATCAGAATACAGTTGCAGTATCCAAATTCAAGGCGGGGGTTTGGAACCCAAAATGCTTCAAAACAAAAGGCCCAAGAACGTTCAGTTCTGTCAGACTGAAGTTATTATTGAATGGGACCGCTCGACTGGCTGAGCCGTGTTTCTGTTGGTACCCTTTCTTAATTTAATCCGATGCGCTTTTTGTGCCGATGTCACACCACCTATTTGGTTAAAAGAAAGTTGTCGGTCATGCCTTGTTCTGAAAGATCGGAGACTTTGGTCCGAGTGTGTTTGGATGTGCGTTAATGGTGCTTGACTTGTTCAGCTTCTGCCGTGTTCTGGTTTTACACATCCTTCTTTTGCCATGTGGTTGTATTTATTTGTGAAGTGTAGGCTGAAAGTTTGTAGATTAACAAAGTGTTTACTATAATGTTACTGTACTATACTATAATACAAAATTGACCATGCTATGCTACAATTTACTAAAGTTTACTATGGTAAATTCTAGAGATGCACTCATACTAAATTTCTTCAACGATAGCCGATTATTCAGAGTGATATGTGGCGATACAGATTTTGAAGATTAAATTGATATTTCTTAACTTTATGAATGTTATTAATTCATATAACCACTATAATATTGAACATCAAACTGGTGATGTTTCTTAACATTTTCTTTATACAGAGCACAAATTCATTGCATTTTCCTGTGCTCTTTTGATTGCGATAGTGTGAAAAATTGCTTTTATCGACCAGTTCTGATCAATATCGGTGCATCTCTTATAAATTCTAAAGTATACTGCAGTATTTTGTATGTGGGAATACATCAAATTTACCATTATATATTATGCATTGCTTTACTGTTAAAAAAGGGTGCCGCAATGTTAAATCTTAATTTCTAAGTCTTTTTTAACCAAGATATCACCTGTACATTTGTGATTTACAGGAGCCGAAAATACAAAAAAGGTGGATGTCTTGTAGCTTTTCAATTGAATACTCACAATAGATTTCACAACATAACACTGCAATAGGAAAGTGGTCTGTGGTATGAAGCTATTTCAGACCTCATCAGACAAGTTCAATGATAATTAAATATTTCGGAGCTTTGGAGAAAATAGGTTCAATATTATTTATTCAGGTAATTTCCAGCCAGCGGCAAATCCCTGGAGATGGTTCTCTCCTGATGAAGTGAATAGCCTTATCATGTACACTAATTTCATGTTAATGAAAGCAGGTTTCTTCCCTGAACTGTAATATTCAGATAATGTATGAGGTAATGACTGTACATCTACATGTGTGGCGTATGAATACAGTGCGAAAAGGCTTTGTGTGCGGCTATCAGACTGTGATGGATCTGAAACGCATTAATGGAGCTTTCAAAGAATGATGGAGAATTCAGACAGCAGTGAGGACACAGGTGTGTGTGTGTGTTTTAGGAGAAAGAAAGAAGTGTTTTTTATAGAAGAGAGTGAATTTAATCTCTCAGACAAAGTGGAAAAGTAGACAAGACCGTAAACTGACCTGTATTGAGTCCTTTCTCAAAGCGGAGCGTGTGTTCTTCTACTTTGCAGGTGGGAAACCGCTTTTGTCCTTTAGACGTGCCTTCTTAAAGTAGCCTTGTTTTGTCTCTGATTGGGGTTTGTCCTTGGAAGTCACAGCGTGTGTTAGAGAGAGAGATAGAGTATTGTGATTTACTTAAGTGTTGATGAATTCCTAAACACACTTAACATTTTCACGGCACACACATCAGGATGAATCGCATGGTTTCTGCTCAACCAAATGTAATAAATCTAAGCTTGAAATATTTGCCAGGAAAGGACATCCATTGTGTTATTCTGCCAGTTTTAACTCTATTATTCTACCAGGTTTTACTCTACGGCGCAATATAAATAACATGTCTGGGGCTTTCAGCACCCCAATATGTCCAAACGTCTTGGTGCGAAACCACAGTTGGCTTATGTATAAAAGCTCAGTTTGAGAAAAAGGAAAAAATACTGGAACTCTAAAGAGGCTCCATGATCAACGCGTGCAGATTTACAAGTTGAATTTAGACCGCACGACCCGAGCCGTGCCATTGAAACCACTTGGAAAATAAAGATGGTTAAAGGTTAGATTAATTCAAACAATGTAGATGTAGCCAATCATCAGCCACAGCTGTAGTGACTTTTGTCCTATTGTGAGATAGAAATCTACTGATAGTTAGCCAATCGTCAGGTAAGGATCTGTTAACTGCTGGCCAATCATCAGCCAAATCTAATGACTGTAGACAAATCGTTAGAAACAAATCTACTGACAGTTAGCCAATTATCAGCCAAGGATTCATTGAATACCGTCCAATCAGAAGTAACTGATCTACTGAATGTTGACATATCAGCAATATACCGACCTCTGGCCAATATTAAAGAGTAAGTAGCTTGAGATCATGAAATTGACATTTCATGCAGTGTGTTATGTTGCCGTGTTTGAAAGTAAGCTGTCTGCCAAGTTGTAAGTCCGAAGGTGAATAAATAACAAAGTTATTGGCTTGTAAAAATGGGAGTCGACTCTGAATCATGCAACAAGACATGAGCCAGTCCGAGTCTCTAACCGCCGCGTATCTACGTCACTAGACATAGTCCCCGCCTACGTTTTGCTGGGACTGCCGCGAAAACCTCACTAGTCTCCTCCCCCAAAACACTGTCGCTCGTTCGTGATGCGTGTGAATCATGTCTAGAACCTGTGTTCTACGTTGTGAAACTAAGTCCGTCTTATTTCAACTACCAAAGGAAGAACTTCTGAGGGAACAATGGTTACAATTCATTTTTCAAACAATACCAAAGGAGTATAACCCCAGGGTTTTACTGCGCGCTCATTTCACCGAATATTGCTTCAATAATCTTGGCGCGTTCACTGCAGGATATGTGAAACGACTATCCTTGAAAGAGGGGGCAATACCAACTAGGGCTGTCACGATTATTAAATAATCGTCTCATCGCGATTGTTTGACCTCATCGCGATGATTTCGGATCATCGCAATTATCGCACATCTCTATAGAAGACACTAGGGGGAGCTGTAGTGCATCTGCATATTGCATATTTTAGTGTATATATTGTTACTAAAGCATGGTAACACTTGTAAAATGTACCACCACAACACAATCACACACAAAAACTAAAACATATACCATAAAAATAACCTGCAGTACAATTTAATATTATTTAAGCAAATCTCAGTGTGAAAACCAGTCTACCAAAATTTCATTAACACACAAGTAAAATTTTACTGTAGTCTTGCAAGTGAGAAAAAAACAGACTAGAAGCTTTTCTATGACTGATAGCATTTTAATGGTGGCTTCAATTCACACCTGATCAATTTACTTAATTTACAAGTATTTGGTGGTTGTATTATTGACAGGTAAAAGCCTAAACCTTAAATATATGATGACCCAATTTTTTCCGATGTATTTCCAAGAAAAAAACATAGCTTGTATTCAGAACAATATGGTTGTTTCAATCACTGAATCAAAAATGTATGAGAATTAAATGTCAAAGCTCAAAAACAGACAATTAATCGTCAAAGCCCTAAAACAGACAATTAATCGCCATAATCGCAATGATTTATTAGACAATTAATCGTCAATCAAATTTCATAATTGTGACAGCCCTAATACCAACCTTATTTGGACCTGTTAGCTCCACCGAATCACAACCTGTAAGTGTGACTATTTATTTTTGTCTTAACTTCAAGAAATATTTGTGTACCTTATGTCTGTGTTTAGCTAATGCATATAATGCTATCATTAGCATGTACCGTTATTTCTGGGGTATTACAGTTTGTTTATCTTGCTATTAACTCGGCTTATTTAATTGTTCAATCTATTAACTCTCAAAGTATTTATTTCAAAAACTGAGTCGAGTACTATCTGTATTGTAATAACATCTGAAGATATGAACACCGTACACTGTATGCCGTGTCAACTAGTCCAAGACACATGATGAACGTGTTTGACCAATCACAACAGACTACACCATCTGACCAATCACATGACACTAGGCTAGTGGATAGGAGGGGACTAGACGGATGAATCGCGGAACGAATCATTTGAGAGTCAGACAAGAAGTATGGTAAGAATAACTGCCTATTATTACGACATAATAGTGTTTTTACACCTTGTATGTACATAAACTTGTTGTTGGACACTCCATAAACCAAAGTAGGACCTTAGAAATCATATGCTACTTACGCTTTAAGATGTTTCTATTGACCACTGGCCAATAATAATACACAAATAAACTAGGAACTGTTAGCCAATTGTCAGCCAAGGATCTATTGAATTCTGGCCTATCAGTAGTCACTTGATCTACTGCTGAATTTATTGACCGCTAGGCGCTAGCCAGTCATCAACCAAATCTACTGACCTATCATTTGATAAAAATTTACTGACGGTTAGCCAATCATCAGCCAAGTATCTGTTGAATGTCGACCAGTCAGCAGACACAAATCTTCCCACCTCTGGCCAGTAATCAAAAATGAATCTGTTGATCGCTGGCCAATCATCAAACGCAAATTTAATGACTCCAGACCAATCATCAACCTTGAATCCAACTGACCATTAGCCTTTAGACACGCGAACCAAAGCCGCAAATGACCCAAAAGTAATTACAGTCAGCCAGAAAAAAATGCAGTTATTGACATTTGTGATTAAACGGGGGAACTTGAACTTGGCCCGGACGCACAATTATTCTAAAGTAGTCGTGCAGATGAAGACCAAATGAAGATTGTGTGTGCGCATAATGCATTTCATTATTTTTCCCTCTCGAGAGGGAACGTGAGTCGAGTCAATCAGTGTCTCACCTAACTCAATATTTGTCTGGCTGTTGGTGTGTATTGTAATGTGTGTGTCAGTGTCTATGTATAGTGTGTGTGTGGAGGTTAACAGGGTGTGTTCTGTAAAGGCTTGAGTTACATAGGCGACCTGCTTATAGTAAGTGATTTAGCAGACCTCTTCTCCGTAGACAAATGTGTGTGTGTGGGGGGGGGGGTGTACGTGAGTGTGTGTGACATTTCGAGACGTCTATAGAGACAGAGCTCACTTTTGACTATCCTCCCTACACTGATAACCCCTAACCCACACACACAAAGAGAGCGAGAGAAGACTTACTGTGGAGACGGAGGTGTAACAGAAAAGTGGACGACCGAGGTAGAGTAACAAAAGCAGGCTCTCTCTCGCTCTCATGGGGGTCAGATTTGCAGTATGTAAATGTTATGTGAGCTGTGGTGCTATTCAAGATGAGTTTTCTTCGCTCGCATGTAGAAAACAACAACAGGAGGACTTAATGCACAAAAAGTTGTGTAAGTGTAAGTGTAAGTCGCTTTAGATGAAAATATCTGCCAAATGCATAAATGTAACCTAATCTTAAAGGAACAGTTCACCCAAAAATAAAAATTCTGTCTTTATTTACTCGCCCTCAAGTTGTTGCAAATCTGTATACATTTCTTTGTTTCAATGGTGGCCAAGAACTGTTTGGTTACAAGCATTCTTCCAAATATCTTTCTCTGTGTTCATCAGAACATAGAAATGTTTAAAGATTTGGAACAACTCGAGGGTGAGTAAATAATGACAGAATTTTCATTTTTTTAACACTTTAAAGGGATAGTTCACCCAACTATCATATTTTTTCCATCTTTTACTCAACATCATGCCATTTCAAACCTGAATGATTTTCTTTTTCCTGCAGAACAGAAGCAGCTATTTTGAAGAATGTTGGTAACCAAACCCCACTGACTTCCAATGTATGGACACAAAATTTGACATTTGACAAAATATCATCTTTTGTGTTTCACACACAAAAAACAGATTTTGCATGACATGAATGGTGTGAATAAATGATGACAGAATTTTAATGTTTGGGTGAACTGTTCCTTTAACAGACCTGTTCATGATATGACACGTTATGCACTTTATATCAAATAACGAAACACGAAAACTATGTCACGTTGTACGACCAGACATTCAACAGTATGATCATCCGCTATAACCAACAGTACAGCCACTGTTTGACCTCTCTCTCCCTCTCTGTTCATCTTCTGTCTTGACTACTTCTTTCTTTAGATTTATATGTGAGAAGATCAACACCAGCTGCCGTGTCGCTCTGTTAACACACGCATTCGCTTTAATGGCTATTGCAGACGGTGGAGTATAATAAGCCAACTGATTGAGATATTTTTCTTGAGCCTCAGGTTATTTGGGTGTTCAGAGTAGACATGACATAGATAGACCTGTGTGTATGTGTGTGTGTCTCATTTGTTTTTTGGATGTAATTGATACCCTTTCAAAAACCGTTTCTTAAAAGTACAGCAGCCTTTTTACTATGTAATGAACTTTCCAGATTTCCTCGCTGTGTGTTTGTGTGTCTGAGTGTGTGCATGAGCTTTTTGTGATTGCACATATGGATACCGTCCCGTGTGTGTGTGTGTGTGTGTGTGCGTGCGTGTGTGTGTGTGTATGAGGTTACCGAATGTCAAAGGCTACATAAACGCAGAGTTTCCTTTTAACATTGATCTATGATTTCAAAATGTTATTACTGTTTAATCAAGACAGTCTGGAGCTAACAAGCGATGTTAATATATCTCGCACACACATCCATCAGCCTTTTGACGTGTGTGTGTGTGTGTTTTCCTAGCAATAGTTTAAGTTTAACGTATTCGTCCGTAGAAGTGAACTGATTCTGACAAATCCTCCCTTTAGGCACATTTGGAAAAACGATTCATACGTGCAGTATGTATTTTTTATTCTTGGAATGCAAGTAGCGTTCTCGCAAAGTTAGGTTTATGGTTAGTCTCTATAGTCATTATAATTAGAGTTATATAAAAGTATTGTAAATCGATGTATGTATGTCCTCGTGTATAATATCACAGAACGTTGCATTATGTATCCATCGATTCGTATGCGTATGCTGTGCCGCAGTGTATAAATGTATTATCCATGACAATTGGAGACATAATATGAAGCGTTTGTGTGAGTGAAGTGCATAAGTGTGATTCGACAGCCGTGTGAAATTTCAGCTGCTAGCAGACGCGGTAACAAAGGGAGGATCAGATAGCAGCGAGAAGCAGAGATTGAAATAAAGAAAGGGAGAAAGAAAGCGAGGAAAAGGAGGTGGAATTCGATCTGCTGGGGGCAGAGATTTCCCATGACGCACCGGGGCGACGGGCTTCTGTGTGCGTTCGTAATGAGAGGCCGTTAGAAATGCATGCCGGTATCTGACATTATAGGTTTGGATTTGGGAAGTAGTAAGTCAGCCTTTTTTGACTTGCTTGAGAGCGTTCTGTTTACCGTGGTAAAGTTAATGTCATGCTCAATCGAGTGGCTTGTTTTGTTGATGATACTGCAGCAACAACAAAATTGTTTATTATTTAGTAATATTTATAATAAGAATAATGTCATTTTTATGTCATGAAATATCATAGAAAACATAATTTTGCATGTATGCAAATGTGTTTTTGGCCTTAGAATATAACTTGACAATAAACTTTAATACATTTTGATCAACTTTACTTTTAGCTTAAGCACTTCAGATTCCCACACCTACTGAATATGTAACCACGCTAATGTGTGCACATTTTTTACCCCACATTACTTTTTAAACTGAGCAAACTTGACAGGGGCAGACGGAGCATGAAAAGAGCAAAAAACAAGTAAACAGCTCTAAGTAACGGTTATTAATTACTCAGATGACTGTCTGGCATTTTCCTAACCTCATTATAAACCAGACAGATTTTAGGCAAATTTCCACATGCAAATCCTCCATTTTTAAGCCACGCACCGAAAGGTAAATGCTAATGAAATGCTCGCAAAAACACGGCGTAAATATTTCGGGAATTGATGTACAGGCCAACTTTGATCTCTCAGCGTGAAGATCTCGCATAATAATGAGCTTCCTAACGGAACATGGGCGTGGCCTTTTGCCGGAGTCTCTCAGGGGGCCAATCGAATCACAGCAGTGTTTTGTCAGCCAATAAGCGGGGCCGTGATAACAGCCAATGAGGCCTCTGGTGACCACAATTAAAAACACAAAAGGAGAATTCCTCCACTGAGGGTTTGAGCGAGTTTATGCAAACACATACACACAGTCTTAACCTCCTCTAGAGTTGATCATCTCTCTCTCTCTTTTCTTCGGCTGCTCTTTGAATCTGCCTTCTGTGGCTCCTTTATTCTTTCTCTTGCTCTTCTCGCCCATTTCTCACTCATCATCACACTTTGCCCTTTTCTGTGCTCCTATTATCTCTTCTTCACCCCATCACACCATTCTTGCACTCTTTTACCAGCTCCCTCATTTCCTGACCTCTTCTCTCTCTACTTTTTTCTTTACATCTCTCTGTATATCTCTCTAACTCTCCAGCTCTCATCTCTTTCTCCCTTTTCTGCCTCTTTCATATTCTGCATTCTCTTTGCCTCTTTTCCTCTTCCTTTCTCTGCGTTTTTCTGGACACCAGTTTTTCTGTACACTAAATATACATTTTATTCTTTTTTTATATGTGTGTGTGTGTATGGGTAGTTGACAAATAAACTGTACATGTGTCCTATGGCGTGACAGCAAAAATGTAGAAAAAAATGAAGATAAACCTCTCTGGTGCTGTTTGCTATTTTATATTGTAAATAAAAAAAAACAATACCACAGTTTTTTTTCTGTCATGCCATAGGACACATTTACGGTTTAATTGTCAACTAATACATATCTGTGTATGTATACAGTATTTATGTAGTGTGTGTATGTATCTATCCTCTCTCTTTCTCTGTCTTCCCCCATATATATATTTGATCTTTCTTTATATATAGTGTCTCCCCCACATACAGTATATATTGTATCTTTATATATAGTGTCTCCCCCACATACAGTATATATTGTATCTTTATATATAGTGTCTCCCCCACATACAGTATATATTGTATCTTTATATATAGTGTCTCCCCCACATACAGTATATATTGTATCTTTATATATAGTGTCTCCCCCACATACAGTATATATTGTATCTTTATATATAGTGTCTCCCCCACATACAGTATATATTGTATCTTTATATATAGTGTCTCCCCCACATACAGTATATATTGTATCTTTATATATAGTGTCTCCCCCACATACAGTATATATTGTATCTTTATATATAGTGTCTCCCCCACATACAGTATATATTGTATCTTTATATATAGTGTCTCCCCCACATACAGTATATATTGTATCTTTATATATAGTGTCTCCCCCACATACAGTATATATTGTATCTTTATATATAGTGTCTCCCCCACATACAGTATATATTGTATCTTTATATATAGTGTCTCCCCCACATACAGTATATATTGTATCTTTATATATAGTGTCTCCCCCACATACAGTATATATTGTATCTTTATATATAGTGTCTCCCCCACATACAGTATATATTGTATCTTTATATATAGTGTCTCCCCCACATACAGTATATATTGTATCTTTATATATAGTGTCTCCCCCACATACAGTATATATTGTATCTTTATATATAGTGTCTCCCCCACATACAGTATATATTGTATCTTTATATATAGTGTCTCCCCCACATACAGTATATATTGTATCTTTATATATAGTGTCTCCCCCACATACAGTATATATTGTATCTTTATATATAGTGTCTCCCCCACATACAGTATATATTGTATCTTTATATATAGTGTCTCCCCCACATACAGTATATATTGTATCTTTATATATAGTGTCTCCCCCACATACAGTATATATTGTATCTTTATATATAGTGTCTCCCCCACATACAGTATATATTGTATCTTTATATATAGTGTCTCCCCCACATACAGTATATATTGTATCTTTATATATAGTGTCTCCCCCACATACAGTATATATTGTATCTTTATATATAGTGTCTCCCCCACATACAGTATATATTGTATCTTTATATATAGTGTCTCCCCCACATACAGTATATATTGTATCTTTATATATAGTGTCTCCCCCACATACAGTATATATTGTATCTTTATATATAGTGTCTCTCCCACATACAGTATATATTGTATCTTTATATATAGTGTCTCCCCCACATACAGTATATATTTTATCTTTATATATGGTGTCTCCCCCACATACAGTATATATTGTATCTTTATAGTGTCTCTCCCCATATACTGTATATATGTATACTGTATATAGTGTCCACCTTTTCTTTACATCTCTAAAAGCACAACCAAATAATACAGCACTATATGAACCACAGTACAATACAAAAGCACACCATGATGCAACATAGTACAACACCGTCTCAAGGTATCTCAACAATAGAGCGCAACACAATACCACACAAACCAACACTATTTATTAAAAAAACACAAAGCACAGCACAGGTAGATCACCATTACAACACAATGCAGCACAACCGTAACTCTCTCTTTCTTTAGTCACTCTCATGTGACATGAGACACTGAATGACCGTTAGGACCAATCCTGGCAGCTGTTCAGAATCTCTCTCTCTCTCGCACTCCCTCCCTCTCTGTCTGTCTTTCATATTATGCTCTTTCTTCCTCTTTCCTTTGTCTTTTCTGGCTCTGTTCTTCCATTACAGCACAACTGACGCACTCTCTGGGGGTTCAGCAAACAAGCCGTCCGTTCCGGTGTGTGTGTGTGAGATGAAGTCGCTCCTAACTGCCTCAGGATCAGATCTCTAAGGATTTCTGGTCAGAGAAACACTTTCTGTCAGCTCTCTCTCTCTCGATCGCCTCACAGCTCTAACAGAGAGAAGTAGGTCGTCTCACATCAGGAGGAGTGAAGTGTGTTTATGTGTGCGAGTGTGTGAAAGTGAACATATTGTTATTCCAGCGGCACATTCAGGGTTTCACGTGTGTGATATCTGCAGTGTGTCAGGACCTGGTGACTCCTGGAGAGGAAACATGTTGAGACGGTGTTCGACAGATTCTGGACGAACGTTTACATACGTGTGTGCAGACCAAGACTGAATCACAGATTTATGCTTACAAAAACACACAATTAACATACAGTATCCGATAAAACTAACTTTAGGTAACAGATCAGCCCAGTACAACACAGTAAAACAAAGGCAGACACGGCACAAACCAGCACAACAGCTCTGTCATAAATCTACCTCACGTCACGGCTCAACAAGCGTTTCGAGATGATGACTGAACTAATAGCGTCAAACTTACTTTCTGCTGTTTAAACACAAATCGGCCGTGAAAATTTCGAGGCACCATCTGTACCCTGACACTTCATGAGTGCACATTTTTATCTTTAACAAGTCCCAGAGTGCATCGTGTTTCTGAGCTCAAGGCGGGAAATAAAAAAAAAAACTGCAAGCTTTTGAAATTAAAACAATTTTTTCGCAAACTTCGTGATGAACGAGTTGTCATATTTACTGAAGTCTAAAGTCTTGGGTAAAGAGTTTTTAGGCTTTTTTAGTGAAGGTGGGTGTTTAGAAAAATTTGTTGCGATTTAAAAATGTCTTTTTGTTGTTTGTGACTGAACAGGCTGGATTTAAGAAGACAAAATTAGAGCGACCACAGAGCTGGAAAAGCACAAAGTAAAATGTTAGAGGAAGGCATTTACATACTAACAAGGAGTCGTGTGTGTATCAAACGCTGGACTGGAACACAGAAATGTGTCGTGTTTTGGAGTGATTGATATTTAACAAACTTGACTCACACCTCAGTAGCGTCTGCCGTCTGGTTGACGATGTGTGCGTGTTATTTGTATATTCGTAAGAACAACAAAGTGATATAACAGACAGCGTGAATCATCATGTCACACATTTATCCTTGATATTCTAATTGCAATTATTCATTTCATTTGGTTTAATTAAAATGACATTAAAATAAGGAAATATATAAATAATAATAATTTAAATCTAATTAAATCTCTGTAAAGCTGTCTGCTCCTGCAGTGCGTTTGGTGTTACGTCATCTACATTGCAAACGAACGACATCTGGCAATGCCAAAATAACTCCAAAACATCACAGATGCGTTTCGCTGTGCTTCCGAAGGTTCTTGTTGAGTGTCAGGTGATATTTCCTCAGCATCCGTGATTGTTTTTTTATTAATTTGGCAGCCGTAACACCTTTCACCTATCATTTGAATATTTTTGTGTATTTCCTATTTAATTACTGTTATTGTTCTCCGTCTCTCTTCCTCCTCCTCTCTCTCTCTCTCTCTCTCTCTCTCTCTCTCTCTTGCAATTCATTATTTGATAACGTTGCATAAGAGTTTTTTTCATGAGCGCACAGAAATCAAAATGCTTTTCCTCTGCATGATCTGTCTCTCTCTCACACACACATACACACACAAACACACGCTGTTTGCTGAGCGCTGTGATAGTTTGTTAAAGGTGTCTTTCTGGTTTTTGGCTTGAGGAAAAACTTTAAACAGACACACATTTATCCAGGTCACACAGACTCACACAAACACGTCGGATTTATTGATGTTTAAATTCAATATGAACACCATGATGTGAGGCAGTGCTGTACAGCTGTAAATATACAACACATAAGGGATAATGTACAGGCAACCGGTTGTTATCGCAGAAATAAGTCCCGACAATGCATCACACTGAAGGGGTTTATTTCGCCATAATAGCCGGCTGCTTGTACATTAACCTGCTTATTACACGGCTACTTGCCCCATGAGAAAAAACTGGACATGAAATGTAAATTTGAAATATTTGATTAGCTCATTTTTACTGAATGCAGACCTTCCGCGAGGAAAAGCCGTTTAGTTTCTATTTTAAGGTAAGAAATGACGTTCAGATGTCACGAACAGGCAATTTGGTTTAATCATTTGTAAATATAATGTCATATATGTTATTAAAAGACATGTTTATATTTAATTTGTCAAAAAAAAAATGTCAAAATGATTTGCTCCATCCGGGTTACTGTGTTATTAGTTTTGAGAGGTTGTTATCTGGGAATAACGAACCTGCAAATGTTGCGACTGCCCAATCAGAATCAAGCATTACAACGAGCCGTGTAATAAACTGCAACACCACACAATACAGAAGATCACGACGCAGAATATTTCACACAAACTAACAATACACAAGGCTGTTCAATCCCTCTCTCACGTCTGTCTTTTTTTTATGCATAGAGTATATTCACATCCTTACTGGTGGCTTTGCACGCCCTTTGCACTCTCTCTGCAGCTTTATCTCTCTCTCTCTCTCTCTCTCTCTGCAGTTTCTCTCTCAGGATTTTGCTGGGTTTCTGTAGGCCGCATGATTGCATGAGGGATCACCAAATCGCAACCGTTCGTTCTCTCTCACACACACACTTGCTTGTTAGTGCTTTCCATTTAGCTGCAGCATATGTGAGGTGTTTGTGTGTGTGTGTGTTTGTGTGTTCGGAGGTTTTTGGCTTAGAGACTGACACTTACAGAAAAGACTGCCAGCAGCAATGAAGATCCCACCCCAATTAATGACACCAAAACAACCACACATTCACAAACACACACACACAGTTCATCAGGACTTTCACTGTTTATAGTTTGTTCTATCTCGCTTCTTCTCTGACTCTTAGAATATTGGATTTGTTGTCATTCACAGATGCTGCTGAAATGGTAATATGCACACGTGTATAATGTTCACAATGAGCTGTTTGAAGGGGTCAAGGTTTGCCTTGTTAGGACGCCCTTTAGCCCCTGCTGGTAGATGCCGTAACTACACCATATTCTTCTAAAAAGCCTGTTTTTCCATTGATGGCCATTCAATAGTATCCACCAGTTAGACACGAGTGCAAGACTTTGTATTGCAATAAATTAGGATATGCAGCAGTTTTTGCAAACCATTATTATCACTATATCCAAATTATTGCATTATGCATGTTTGAATGATTTTTAGATATTTGAAATATATATATATATTTTTGATTTTTTTTAACTATTAATTTAACTTCAGTGTTTGTAAACCATTGTCATCACTATTTCCAAATGATTGCGTTTTGCACATTTGAATGTCTTTGTCCTCTGTCAGCCACCATAGTGCTTCGAAAGAGAGGGGTGAGCAGTGTATTGAGCCATTGGTTGCAATTCGTAACCTCACCGCTAGAGGCTGCTAAATTTCAAGAACTGGACCTTTAAAGCCAACTTATAAATTGCAACATTGTATATGTTTACTGGTATACTTTTCTGAGAAGCTGTTATATTGATCAAATGTTTTTTCCCTCTTTGTTCAGCGTCGGAATGATTAAGGCACATGGTATATACGATCAGTGAGATTAATGGGAATTCCACTAGCCTTTTCATCAGAAATGTTAGATTTCCTTGTTCAGTTCAGCCTTATAAACAAATACTGTCATTAAAGTAATTTTACCGCTGTCTTATCAGAACATCACACACACGCACACTTTCTACATCACATAACCTTGTTATTTAAAATTCTCTCTGTTATGGAAATGTGCTTTGTTTGACATCACTTCCTCTGCTCGTCTCTCAGAATATTGGATTGGTTGTCGTGTAACGCACACATTCAGATGCAGCGGAGCGCTGCGGCTTTTCTCAAACTCTGAGCTGTCAGTGAATGTGGATTATAACACTGTTTACAGATATCAGCGGATAAACGTACACTCACTTTTCCATCAGAATGGAATGCAAAGCGTGACCTTTTCAATGTCGTTTTATTGTACAGTATGTGTTTGCTGTAGGCATCCGTGTCGTTCATTTCAACACGTTCATAGTTTTTTTGTAGTGGATATGTTTTGTTAATGTGCATGTTTTGTGGTAGAGATGTGTGTTATTAGTGATCGTATTGACAGTGTCTTGTCATAATGTCTTTTTGTATTGATGTTTCATGCTAATGTACATAATGGCCTTTTATTGATAATGTTTTTTTCTTTTTGGATATTTTAGTTTGTTTGTGTGTTGGTAATGTTGTGTGATCAATAGTGTATATTGATGGTGGCCATGTTTTGTGGTTACGTCCCACTTAAAAGGGAACTTTCCACAAACTTGGCCAGTGTTATGCGTAAAGTTTGTGTAAAGTCTGAGAATCTTTTAAAAGAAAGGTTGTATTTAGTAAAAATGTCCATTAATTGCCTTAAACTTTGAGAAACGACTCAAGATTCGGTGAGCTAACCAGTTCATACGCTAGCAGCCATATCACCCTGTATCCCAAGACTGGTTGCCCACTGAAGCTAAGCAGGGCTGAGCCTGGTCAGTACCTGGATGGGAGACCTCCTGGGAAAGCTAGGTTCCTGCTTGAAGAGGTGTTTGTGAGACCAGCAGGGTCACCCTGTGGTCTGTGTGGGTTCCAATGCCCCAGTACAGTGATGGGGACACTATACTGTAAGAAACACTGTCCTTCGGATGAGACTTTAAACCGAGCTCCTGAATCCCTGTGGTCATTAAACTTCTCGTAAAGAGTAGGGGTGTAACCCGGTCTCCTGGCCAGATTCCATCCTCTGGCCCTTGTCAATCATGGCCTCCTAATAATCCCCACCCTCTGAATTGGCTCTATCTCTCCTCTCCACCTATAGCTGGTGTGTGGTGAGTGCACTGGTGCCATTGTACTGTGGCTGCCGTCGCATCATCCAGGTGGATGCTGCACACTGGTGGTTGTTGAGGAGATTGTATGATTGTAAAGCGCTTTGGGTGTGCAGCAATACACAATAAAGTGCTATATAATGGCCTCATTCATTCATTCATACGAGTCATTTGTCCACGTATCTGACATCCCGACAGAGCCTTAGAAAAACATTTTAGATTTAGAAGATGTTTTTATTGTGTGTAGAATCTCTGCTCGTCTAAGTCAGAGGTTTGGTCCATTTAAACAAGGCTTTAGGGGAGACGAGATGCTGTTTGCGTACTGAACCTTGACTGTTCCAAACGACTGCTGGTTTTAATCTGACAGTCTGTCTTTCAGTGTTTATGTGGACACAGAGCTAGAGCACAAGAGTATGACGGACAGAGAGCGAGAGAGGCCTGGAGAGATAAAATAAGCTGATCTCTGCATTTCGAATAGTGAGCATGTTTCTGTGTGTCTTTTCCAATTTGTGAGTCTGAGTTGGTGAGTGTGCTGTAGGATATCATTAGAGGTGGAACAAGAAGTGTGTGTGCTGAGTCATGTGTGGGCTGTCCACAGCAAATCTGTGTGTGTGTGTGTGTGTGTGTGTGTGTGTGTGTGTGTGTGCGCGTGCGTGCGTGTGCGTGTGTGTGTGCAAATGGTGGCGACATTGTTGCATTGCTGTGGACTGGAATACATCCTAACCATCCCTCAACCATCCCATGAACAAATATGTTTAGTTGAAAATGTCAAAATGAACGTTTTGCTAATTTCCAAGTACAGTTTTTCCTCAGTTAAGTAAACCCTCACAAACACACTATCACAATCCATTGTATTGCTGAATACACAACATTTTTGCTTCCTATCCCAAGTGCTCTTTTGTTTAACATAAAATCTTGAAGATGTGTGTCTATTTTCACGGACTGTATTTTCGATGTTTCGTTCTCTATAATTATTTTGTTCCCGACTTGCATTCTGCTGCTTTTTTTCCTGTGTGTGTGAATTTTCCTGACTTGCATCCTCATGGTTTTTCTCTACTATATAATTGTGTGTCAGTGTCCGTTTTGAGATCTGGGTAGTGATGTCATTCGGCCTGTGGTTCCCTGTCTGCCACCCGTTCTCTGCTTGTTGTTATTGATCTATTTGATTGACCTTAGATATGAAGAATCAGTTTGTACAGTCATGTCATTTGTTCTGGCTAATGTCTCCTTCTCTCTCTGCTTGCAGGATGGGTTTGGTGATGGGATGGCAGTGAGCATGGCCCTTTGGGCAGGCATATGGGCCGTTCTCCTACAATTGGCCTTCTTGCTACTCTTCTCTCCGCCTCCAGGCCACTGCCAAGGTGACAGGCCCCGTCTTGAGTTCACCCAGCCGCTGTACCATGCGTCGGTCTACGAGAACTCGGCCGCTCGCACCTACTCCGCCAGCCAGGTGCGCATGGGCATCCCTCTGCACCAGCACTGGTGGGAGGTTAGGTATCGCATCACCTCTGGGGACGAGGAGGGATTCTTCAAGGCTGAGGAGTATACTCTGGGAGATTTCTGCTTTTTGAGGATACGTACCAAAGGGGGAAATGCCGCCATCTTGAATCGTGAAGTTCAGGATAACTATATGTTGACGGTTAAAGCTTCTATTAAGGGGGATACGCTAGAAACCTGGACTAAAGTGAGCGTGCAGGTGTTGGATATGAACGATCTACGACCCCTTTTTTCCCCAACGACGTATTCGGTTACCATTGCGGAAAGCACACCGCTTCGCACCAGCATAGCACAGGTCACGGCCACGGACGCCGACATTGGTTCAAATGGAGAGTTTTATTACTTTTTTAAAGAGCGAATGGAACTATTCACCGTCCACCCAACTAGTGGAGTCGTTTCGCTTAGCGGAAAGCTAGATGTAGACATTCAAAGCCGCTACGATCTGGAGATCCAAGCAGTGGACCGGGGAATGAAGCTGTATGGGAATAATGGCGTAAGCAGCACAGCCAAACTGTTCGTTCACGTTGAAAGAATTAATGAGCACGCGCCAACTTTGAGTTTTGTCACGTTGGCACCGGTTTGGACTGAGAAATCCCCTGTGGTTGCAGTGATCACTGTAGAGGATGCTGACCAAGGGGTAAATGGAGAGATCGAGACTGTGTCCATTGTCGCTGGGGGCCTTCTCGAGCTTTTCAGCATTGAAAGGACAGAGGTGCGAAGTGAGGAAGTGCTGATGGAGGAGGACGGGAGTCAGAAAGGTTCGAATGAGTTCGTTCTTCGCGCAACCGGTCAGTTCGATTGGGACAGCTATCCGTTTGGATTAAACCTCAGCTTGCAAGCACGGGATCGTGGAACACCTCAGAAGTTCTCCACTGTGCATGTGATGCACCTTCAGCTGTCACGACCGACCCCGACGGAGGTCCGGTTTCAGAAGGATGAATACCAAGTTCTCCTAAGTGAAGTTGCTCCACCTGGTACTGTCGTGGAGGCTGTAAAGCTCCGACCAGAGCCGGACGATGCTGAGTACATCCTGACACCGTCTCCTGATTCTGTGTTCTTCAGTATTAACACCCTTACAGGGGTTATCAGTACGACACGCTGGCTTACCCAACTCACGCAAGAACTGTTTGAGCTAGAGGTTCTAGAAGTAGACAGCAGTCTTAGGGTCAAGGTTAGGGTAGTACTAGAAGACGCCAATGACAATGCCCCTACATTTGCTCAACAGTCATATGAAGTATTTGTCAATGAGAGTGTTCCCGTAGGCACTACTGTTGTGGTGGTGACGGCTTCTGATGGTGACCATGGGGAAAACGGCTACATCACGTACAGCATGGCCAGCTTGACACCGTTACCCTTCAGCGTGCAACAGTTCACCGGTGCTGTCACTACAACACAAGAACTGGACTTTGAATCTTCCTTAGAGAGCTTTAGTTTTGTGGTCCGTGCTTCCGATTGGGGCTCACCGTACAGACGGGAGAGCGAAGTCAACGTCACTGTGCATCTAGAGAACGTTAATGATAACAAGCCTCTTTTTGAGAAAGTAGACTGCTTAGGTGTGATTTCAAGGGAACTTCCAGTCGGTGAGGTAATCACCACAATGTCCGCCATAGACATTGATGAGTTAGAGCTAGTCAAATATAAGATTCTCTCTGGAAACGAACGAGGGTACTTCGAATTAAATCCCGATTCGGGCGTCATGACTTTAGCCCGTTCCCTCACCACAGCTGTGCCCAGAAACACCTTCAGTCTAAAAATTACCGCCACAGATGGGGAACACTTCTCAGATGTTATGTTTGTGAACATATCCGTAGTGCAAGGCAAAACGCCACCCAAGAGCTTTAGTTGCACCGAAACCAGAGTAGCACAACATCTGGCTGAGAAACTTTTAAAGAAAGCCAAAGCTAACAGTAAACCCAAAATAGAGGAAGGCTTTATTGACCTGTTTTCTGTAAACCGTCAAACGCCACAGTTTGACAAGTCTTTCCCAACGGACATTACCGTACGTGAGGATGTAGAGGTCGGCACGAATGTGTTTCAGGTGAAAGCGTACGATGGCGACACCGGGTTCAACGGACAGATGTTGTACTCCATAGCTGATGGCAACATGGATAGCTGTTTCACGATTGGAATCCAGAACGGCGTGATAAGCCTCTTCCTACCATTGGACCGTGAAAGGACTGACCGATACCTTCTAAACATCACACTTTATGATCTAGGCCAACCTCAACGATCCGCCTGGCGACTTCTTACAGTTTACATAGCAGACGCTAATGACAACTCACCACAGTTTCTTCAAGACGACGGTTACCATGCCCGCATTCCTGAAAACACTCCTGTTGGCACTGAAGTGATCCAAGTGGAGGCCACGGATAAAGACCAAGGTCTCAATGGTGAGATCCAGTATTCCCTACTCACCAGCACATCACAGTTTGGCATTAACAGCTCCAATGGTATCGTGTACGTGGCGGGTCAACTAGACCGTGAGTTTGTCCCCTCGTTCACATTAAAAGTGGAAGCACGAGACCGGGCCGAGCGAGGAGCCCAGCAATTTTCAGTAACAACTTTAAAAATCACACTGGATGATGTGAATGACTGTCCACCTGCTTTTATCCCAAATGTTGTAAGTGCCCGTGCATTAGAGGACCTGCCGGTTGGCACCGTCATCGCTTGGCTCGACACGCAAGATCCTGACCTGGGACTTGGTGGACAGGTGCGATACTCACTCGCTAATGACTACGATGGACGTTTCGAGGTGGACAAGACCAGCGGTGCCATTCGGCTAACCAAGGAGCTGGATTACGAAACTCAGCAGTTCTTTAACCTAACAGTCCGGGCAAAAGACAAAGGCAGACCAGTGTCACTCCTGTCAGTCAGCTTCGTAGAACTGGAAGTTGTGGATGTCAATGAAAACCTCTACGCCCCATATTTCTCCAATTTCGCCATGAACGGATCGGTAAAGGAAAGCGCTCGCATCGGGACCTCCGTGCTGCAGGTGTCCGCGCGGGACGATGACACGGGGAGGGATGGCGAAGTGCAGTATTCCATACGTGATGGGAGCGGTCTCGGGAGATTCACCATCGACGAGGAGACGGGTATGTGTTGAGCGGATAATTGTTTTAGTGACGAATGTGCTGTTGTTTTTATTTCATTACATACAATTGCTTGTAATATCTGAAATGCTGTCGGTTTCACTGTGTTGTAGCTTGTCCGCACAAAACTGTAGAGCATTAAATGGCTCAGTATTGAATTGAAGCAGATATTGAAAAGAAAAAGTAAACCGCTGCAGTGTGTCACTTACAGTGAATTCCTGGGACAAATAAAGAGTGAATAGACTTCAGTAGTCAGTTTCTATCACCTCAGGCCACTTAAACACTGCAATGGCCTACATTTTATTTAGG
This sequence comes from Triplophysa rosa, assembly GCF_024868665.1. Taxonomy (NCBI): domain Eukaryota; kingdom Metazoa; phylum Chordata; class Actinopteri; order Cypriniformes; family Nemacheilidae; genus Triplophysa; species Triplophysa rosa. The sequence goes on along the minus strand of NC_079903.1, from coordinate 19,623,188 downwards.
TCGCATTTTGACAGTTTAGATGGAGGGGGGAGTAAATGAAAAACGATGGAAATTTGTTAATGTTTCATTCAGCACAACATGTGCATTATTCTATCAGGATCGGGTTTCGGTCTTGTTTTCTGTTTGTCAGACAAAGAGATGACATGTGTGGGTGTGTGTATATCAGCGGGTGATCATTTCTACATAAAGGAGTGTGTGAATGTTGACACTGGGCAACTGAATCGTTGAATGGCACTTTTTATTTATTTGTTTCTTGTGCTTTTTTATAATCACTTATTACTGCAAATACTTGGGATTAGACATTTGAACAAACCTTAAGTCTGACATATTAAACCTTGGTGTGTATTTTGTCCCTCTCACGTCATTATTCTTCCATATTTTATGCATAAACTTGTTACTATATATGCATTATTTGTATGTATATAAGTTATTTATTTTAAAAATAAGACACAATACAAAGAATGTTGTGTGTGTGTGGTTAAAAGATGTACTGTGGTAGTATTTTTGAAGCAATCAGACCTAATCTTTTTACTTTGTGGATGATAAATTAAGAGATAAAACAAGAGAAAACACACAACAAAATGTGTTTTGCATCTCAAGTAAACGGATTTTGATTTAATAATGTCTCGATGTTTGCACTGGAAAACAAGACTGTAAATACTCAGCAAGAAATCAATTGTCATGCTGTCTTGTCTAGAGACCTAGAATATATCACAGAGATTTAGGTTCTTTGACTTCAGCTAATAAGAAACTACCTAGCAACCACCCAGAATACCCTAGCAACCACTCACACTCTAGCAACCGCATCACTCAGAATATCTTGGCTGCTGCTCTGGTGTCATGATGATGTGTTTTGCCTCGCTCACATTTCTTTCAGGAAAGGTAAATATCTGCAGCCTGAATTAGCCTGTTTGTGTAGTAGCTCAAACTCCACAGAGCTCAGATGAAGTATATGTGAACGTGTGTGTGATGTCCGACAGGCTGTAAGGTGTTTTAGAGGTACAATAAACACGGAAATAGAAGAGTGTGGTATAAAAGAAGGTGTGTGTGTTATTGTTAAAGAAGATGAGGTCGACGAGGCCATGTGAACAGAGATGTTTGAGAGGAAAGGATAAAAAATCTGATGAAAGAGTTTGGGGTGCATAGAGCAGAGAGTGTGTGCACTCACCCTGAAAACGATCTGGAGGTTTTAAAACGACCCTCAGATCTTCTGTGGACTTTCACCTTTCCGTGGAATGAGAGAGTCGGTAAGAGGAGGTAAAGCCGGGAATGTCGGTTCATTTCTTTAAAGACTGACATGAGAGAGTTCACACTGGCCTTTAGAAAGGGCACGAATCAAAAACATACAGGTACAGAACACTCGTCTTGTTCTTTTTAAACTCACTGACAACAACAAAGAAAAGATTTAAGTCCAGTCCTGTACTTTATTACTGTGGTAGTTGTGGATCGGAGAGATTTGTGTCATGCCTGCAGGTGGACCAAAGTCTGTCCATGAGTGTTTGAGAACATCACACCTCAGGCTTTGGCTTACAGGGTTTGATTTGTGATTTTGAGGCATGGATTCTTTGACATTTGAGTTGTAACATATGGTTTTCCCAATGAAATGAAAGTTCAGCCAAAAATGACGTTTTTTTAATCAACCTATATGATTTTCTTTCTTCTGCAGAACACAAAACAAGATATTTTGATGGGTGTTGGTAACAAACAACACTGGACCTCATTGAATTCCATTGTATGAACACAAAACCACTGAGACATTTCTCAAAATATCTTCTTTTGTGTTCTGCAGAAAAAAGAGTCACGTACAGGTTTTGAACAACGTGAGGGTGAATAAATGTGAATGTTTATTTTTGGGTGAACTGTCGCTTTAACAAACAGCCAATCAGATGCATGCATCAGCAGTTTTGCTTTGTTGGAAGTGTTGCAGCAGTTACTGATGATGCTTAAGGTAATACTTAAAGCTGCAGTTTCTGTTTTTTTTTTCTTCCTCTAGCAGCACCAAACTGAATTGCGGTGCTCAATAAAGGAACATTGGCTCAAGCGATGATGTGAGTTAGAGATGGATCTACCTGTATATTGTGTTGGAAAACCATCATCATTTTTGCAATTCTGTTTGGTGCAGCTAGCGGCTCAAAAATAGCCCTGCAGCCTTAAGGTTTTATTTTATGGTTGACTTGTTATGGGCTATATTATGGGTCAGATTTGAGGGTTTGATGTGAAACTTTTACAGAGCTTTCTCGATAGCTTATAGCTCTAGATGCTAAGTGGTCCTTCTTTCTTACCTCATTTATCTTTTTCGGTGTTTCTTTCTCATTGCATGGAAACACAGATCCTGGCCGAGGGTCATCGGATCCTTAGGGGTCGAAGGTTAAGACACCGGTGTCAAAGGTCATCTAGTCTGTGTCACTCACCAGTCAGTACTCCAATGATGAGTCTATCCAACTGTTAGCATACAGCTGTTCCTGTGTGGGGTGTGTATGTGTCTCTATTCTTTTGATGGAAAGAATGAGGGCGCAGGGTAGTTTATGCGTTATACGCTGCATGACATAATTGCACGTTTGTAAATACCCACGGATACACATGCATCCGCACCCTCGCGCACACCCACATTTTGCAGTAGCGAGTGGGTGAATTTATTGCCCTTGTTAGCTGTGTGCTGGCGTCAGCCATAAATCACCCCGGGACCGAGAGCAACTCTACAGATGCAATTACAGCTTAAAGAGCACACACACATGCTGAAAGGACATACTTCACATGTGTCTTTGTACATGCAATCGCGACTTAGAAAGCAATTTAGAGAGCAGGTACACAAAAGGAAATTCAATCTGGACCCGAAACCGCGGTCAAACGTGCACGCTATAGCCAATTTTCTGCATTCACGTGAATGTGCAGCACAAACCAGAAGTCGAGGCTTCGCGATTGGAACATCAGAAATGCCGGACACAAATAGTTTAAAACAAAGCCGGCGCTCATTATTCCCGCCAGTGAGCAGACGCTCTTCATCTGCAGGGACTTAAAGTGCTGTAATTGCGCAGTCGGTCCCCGCGGAGCGTCCTGAGGGTTAAGTGCTTTCCTCGCTGGTGAAACAACCACGGCCTGCTGTTAGCCGCCTAGATCCTTTACTACCGCAGGACTAGGAATATTCTAGGTTATTTACAGCTTAACATAAAACTAAATTAGATTTGTTTCGTTTTATGAATGCACATTAGTACACTATGGATGTAAGAATTGAAACGCACAGTAATTCACTTACCATATGTTTCTATTAGGCCAATGAATGTGAAGGTCGTGTTTTTTCATAAAATGCTTCCCTTTTGTAAATTAACCATAGCTTATTATAGTAAAAGTGACCTTTTTTGGGTGAACTGGTTACCATTTTGTTTTTGGTTACGAGTTTTACAGCAAATATCATGATTAAACTTTGGGTAATGTGGCAAAACCACGGTTCAATTGTGTTTACCATGGTTTAGCTAGTAAACATAGATTTTGGTTTAATTTCAAGTAAAAACATTGTTAATTTTGGAAGCGCTGTATACAGTAAAACGCAGAAGAGGAAATAGCGTTTTATTTAGCTTGAAGCGCTTGTGTGGAAATCACGTACATTATTTTAAGCCGGGCATGGCAAAGAGTTGGTAAGCGACAGCAGTGCCAGAGATGCGTTACATTGGAAATAACCTGGAATACTCCTTTAACTTAAAAATGTATTGTAAAAATGAATAACCTCATCAGAGTTCGTCATAGTTTTCACGAAGGTCCCACTGGAGAACATGTGAAGTCAATCCGCTCTGTCAACTACAAGCTGTTGTAAAGACGCCATCTCCGAGCGTATTTACTGAGGAATTATTGTCCTCTAATGACTCTGCATGTCTGCTTGTTTTCGGTAGCCGCTTGTTCTGGTTTTAGCAGAACAGAACTTGGAGAACCGTGCAGACGTAATAACCTCAATTACAGTGATCAATGGGTTTGATTGATCGGGTTAGGCTCTGATGGAAGGTGTGCTATTTTGTGTTGTCCTCTATTGCATTTAAACGCTTTGGGCCGGAGTCAGAAACAAAGGCTGAACATAATCGCGGCTTCACGGCTGTGTTTATTGGAAAAGCACTGTTGGGACTTTTTGGTGTTTAGGTCCAAGATCCAGTGGCTGTGCTCCAAAGCTTTCTGAGTTGACTACTTACACAGCATTTTGGGGCATTATAAGCAGGTTGCACATTTAAATTGACCATTAAACACACCTACACCTGTGTGATAATGAAGAACGCTGTCTAGTTGACAAGGGTTTAAGTTTGTTTTTTTTGCGGTCAAATGCAAGTCACATCACATCCAGTCAGATGCTGAAAATTCACAGCCAGCCACATAAACTTGACACAGAGCATCGTCATACACCTGTCCCCACTGATTTTACTCCGATTCCCCCGTCACCGTCTCGCAAAGGTTCAATGGTAGGGTAACGTAGCCTGATGTGATCGGATGAAAGTCGCTCCGGTGCCGTGTAAAACCCCACAAGGCCTGCGGTCCTAAATATAGTCACACACTAACAGGAGGAACAGGGTGAGCTCACCGAAATGACAGACTCAATTAAACCCTTTCTGTGTTTTGTCCTTCATTGTCTGTATTCTTTTGATTCTTTCTGACTTTTCCATCTTTGTCTCTTTCGTTTGTCTCTCTCTTGTTTTGTTTTTTTGCCAAGTATGCGTAGGAGTTTTCGAGATCTGTCTGCTGAAGCAGCACTAAACACAAGATGATGTTTTCTCCACACAACACACTCACAATACACACATGCAGTGTGTTTGTATGGTACATCTTTTATTTAAGTCATATTTTATTTGCATAATGTATACACAATATCCTTATGCATACATACAGTATACAACTTTATATATTATATTATACACTTACACCTTAGTGCTATATAACTCATAACTGTCCTTCTGAAAACTCGGTACAAATTCGTTGTTTTTCAGGAAATTAAATAAAAATTAAAAAAATTAAACACTTTGATGTCAAAGTTGACAAGCACTTTTCAATACTTTTTATTGGTTAGATATTTGCAAAACCCAGTGACAAATATAAAGGGTGACTAACAATAATGATTTATGGCAAAAATATGGAGGTACGAGGTTTTAGAAGGACATCAGCTAAGTATAACTGTTCGATTAAATTCTACATGCATTTTTCAAATATTATTAATTATTATATTTAATTGCTAATGTTCATCTAATGGAAGACTTAAAATAGTTTTTATGATTTCTTTTCTTATTATTTCATTTTTTGTGTGTAGTTTTTCTATGTATCAGTTATAGTTTATTATAGTTAAGACATTTTATTTGATTAATATCATAAATTAACTTTTATTTTTAAGGTTTTATACTGTTTTTTCTTATATTTTAGCAATGTGTTTTTATCATTATATTGTTTATTTGTTTTTTATGTTGCTATGTAAGTTGAATTTATATTTATTTCAGTTTATCCTTGTGGCAACATTTTTAATTTTAGTTTTGCTTTTCATATCATTTTAGTCCAATATTTTGTTTGATTTCAGTAAACAGAAATGTTTTAATATTTTCAGTCTTAGTAATCTCTTGGTCTGTACTTTTCAACATTGTGTTTTCTGGTCAACTGCTCTGCATCAATGCAAAACTGTGAAAAAGCACTATAGAATTTATATAAATGATATATACATTTATACTTTTCACTATAGAAATGACTTGGATTATACACACATTAAATAAATAAATCATTTACATCTTTCTCAATTGATCCGTCTTGCAAATTTTTACTGTAAAACACATAAAAGAATACCTCTGACTGGCAGACATGCTTGCGAATTGACGCCAGAGGTTGAGATGATAATGTGGCTCATATTTCTCCCATGTCTGTACAGGCCGCCGCTATCTCCCACAGCCTCGCTTTCAATTAAATCACATTAAATATGCCGTCTACCCTGACTAACGTCCATGAGCATGCACTAATGCATGGCTGCACCCCCGGGAATATGTCTTCCGGTCTGATGGCAGTCAGTGACCCACAAACACTCTTGACATCAACCAGGAGTTTTGGCATTTTCCGGGAAGTCCTCATTTCTGTCTAATGTTCCTCTGAATGACTAAACAGATGTTCTGTCCAATCTGGGTCTCTGTGTCCTCAATATATCGCTAAAGCACAACCTATTCAAGATGGTTTTGATCCAGCCCTGCTGTAGGTTTCTCTCTGAGGATGGAGGAGATGCCCTCATGTGTGAGCTGGCTGGCTGAATGTTCTCTTCTTTTTCATCTTGTTGTCTACGGATAGATGTTTTGTTCATAGAGTCCCAGAGCTTTCTGGAGTTCAGTGAAAGAACAGAAATAGCTGGCAGTATTTCAAAGCACAGAGGAAAATTCTTCTATTTTTCTCCTGGAACAGATGATGTGTTGCTGCAGTCTGTGTTTTGGAAAAAGCCTGCGAGGACGTATGGAAAACAAGACCATCTTTGCTCCTTTATAATATAAATCAAACCAGTTTATTTCAGTGTGTACTATACAGCTGTGATCTTCAGATGGCTTTGCTAAAGGACCCAAAATTAACATTTATTAATCGTTTCAGGTCATTTTCATGTCTTAAATGTAGCAAAAACTGTGTTTATTTCAAATTGTGAGAAGCGAGAAAGTGGCAAATTGTCATTTAGACAGAATCGTGATTTGGTGCAAGACTTGCATTATAAGTGAGCTTCTACAAATGGAATTAATACCTGTCACAGTTACCTTGGCAAACACTGTTAAAAATAAAGGTGCTTAAAGGGTTCTTCACAGCGATGCCGAAGAACCATTTTTGGTTCCACGAAGAACCATCTCTTTCTTACTTTTTATAATCTGGAGAACCTTTTTTTCGCCACAAAGAACCAGAAAGGTTCTTCAGATGTTAAAGGTTCTATATGGAACCAAAAGGTTCTTTTTAAGAGTTTTTATTTCTATTTCAAACCTAAAGCCATCTTTTCCTGGCCTTTACTCTGTTTTTCTTGAAACCTGTTTTTGTACAGTTTGGTCCACTTTGTTTTTAAATGTTATAAACAAATATTGTTGAAATAATTGTTGGGATTATGTAATTGTGATATTGTCATTTTGTTGTGTGGTTTTGAGTTACTGGTGGTTGGTACTAGGGCTACAACAACTAATCGATAATGAAATTCGTTGTCAACGAATTTCATTATCGATTAGTTGGTCTGTGACGTCACTTGCGAGCTGCGCAGTTATAAATCAAGCGCGTCTTCTTCCCTTTTAAAATTACCGTCCGTGCGGCATAAGTTGCGCAGTTTTAAAGTCAGACGTGTTTTGCATGCATCTCTTCAAGCTGTGCAGTTTTGAAGTTTAAAGGGGAGAGGTGTTTTAAATGACAAAATTAAAGATTACTAAAACCCAATTTGTGGCGTTTGCGCTTTACAAAGTACATAATAGGCTAAATACCCTGATTTGGTGGTTTATTTAGTTCAGAGGTGGGTAACGAAGTACATTTACTTGAGTGCTGTACTTAAGTACACTTTTTGAGTATCTGTACTGAAGTATTACTTTTTCTGTTTACTTTTTACTGTACTTCACTACATTTGAATGACAAATATCTCACTTTTCATGGCATAAAAAAATTATTTCCTTGGCCGACCCTCCCCTCGCTCCCACGTTTGGGAGAGACTATTGTCAGTTGCTTCTAATAGGACACACCTGAATCAACTCACCAGGTGTGTTAATTATGGAGACATTCACAACATTTTGGGAGAAGGCTAATGAGTTCAGTTGTGTATACTTTTCCCATATCTGATTTAGTTATTATAAGTTATTATCCGATGAATTGATTATCAAAATAATCATTAGTTGCAGCCCTAGTTGGTACGCCATGCTGGTGTTTGGCATGGCAGTGACGTTGTGCGATTAGCCTGTTGTGAGGTTGTGTTTGGGAGATAATGAAGTCTGGTTGCTGTCATCACCTTTAAAAACCACAGGGATATTTTGATACGTCTGAATCCGTGAATCTGCCTTTGTCAAACACACACATGAGAGCTGCTCTACCCAGACAGGCAATGAACCTCCTACGTTTTGTCTCACATACAGACTTACACAATCTAACACACACACACACACACACACACACACATTCTGCTAGTGTTAATTGGCTTTATTTAAACTAACTTCAAATAAACTTGATATATTTAGTACATCTGGATCACACTTGTGTGTGTTTGTTGCTATGTTTATGATGGAGGGAACACTTGTCAGTTTCAGGATCTGGTATCTGATCTTTATTTGGGTTGCTAGGTTACAGCCCTGTTTTTAAAATTAGTTTTTGAATGGTAGAATATGATGTGTCAGTAAACATAAATGCACAGTCACGACACCCGTATCTGATCGTTACAGATGTATGGTTAATGTAATTAAACTACGACTATACTCTTTCACGCGGTTTAATGAAATTACTGTTGAATACTTGTTTGAACACCACACCTTGTTTGCACAAGACCATATCCCTTTAACTCTTTCTCATTTTCTGCCATTTATGACACAACACTTCCTCGCCATTGTTTAATTTTTCAGATGTTTTCAGTGTTATACAGTAGGGGGCGCAGTTATGCATCTTCTGAGAGTACAGCATCTACAGATCCAAAAACATCAAATACTCTGCTTTGATCATTGTTCTCAGATCTGGGTGAATGTTTTGACAAAAACATAATTTGCGCTGCTGTTTGTACAAATTGGTGTATTTTTGAACAGACCTTCACATTTGAGAGAGAATAATTGAAGAGAAAAATAAAAATAGTACTTTTTTGCAGTTTCTCAATATATGGACATATAATGACATATAAATGAAGATAGAACCAGAAAAGCAGAAACTTTTCATTTAATATATGTTCATAATGTTCATGTTATAAGTTACAGCAACAAAATGTAAAATAGTATGTTGAAAGCCAGTTTGATTGTACTAAAAAATTTAAGGCTGAAGTTGTTTACCTTGTTGAAGAAAATAGTCTGCATACGTGTTGTGAAAATAATCACAAAATCTGGCGCTAGCTGGCAACTTTAAAAAAATGCTGGCGTGGAAAGAGTTAAAGATTAAAGGAACGGTTCATTCAAGATGTGACAATTCTGACATTATTTGCTTGCCCTCATGTTGGTTTTATTCTGTAAGACTATTTCTTGCTGAATAATGATGAAAGTGAATAGAGACTGGGGCTTTTGAGCTACAACACACGCACGCATGTTGGTATGGGTGGTTTACAGGGACATTCCATAGACGTAATGCATTTTATAGTGCACAAACTATATATTCTATCCCCTAACCCTAAGAATCATTCAAACGTTTCTGCACTTTTACATTTTCAATAAAACATTTTTTAGTATGTTTATTTTACGTTTTGAATTACAAGGACATCGACATGTCCTCATAATGTAGGGGGCGTGGCCAAACACATGAATACACACTGCATTGTAAGGACTGTGCGTCCTTATAATGTAGGTCAAACCAGTGCACACACACACACTATTACAGTAAATGGATGCTGTGAAGGGCAGGATGTAGATATTGGCGTCTCATTAATATTTGATTACAGAGATTATACCAATGATATCACTGACACACACATTTACACACATGTGCGCTTTCTTTGACTCATATTATTCTTTTCTAGGTCAGACAGAAGGAACACAACTACTGAAGAGAAAGCAAAATAATCTCCCAATTTTCACATGCTTGCGTTCTCTCTCTCTCTGTCTCTCTCTCTCTCTCTCTCTCTTCCATATCCACTCGCTCAGCTTTGGCAGAAATATCAGCGTCTAACCAGGAGTGTTTGAATTTATATTTAGCTATAAATTTGTGGACATAACTGTCTCCAGAAGTAAAGCTAAATACGACAGAACCCACCTCTGGGGATATTTGGGGACATGCTTAATTGGAAAAATGAAAAAGACTGTCTTTTAGGGAAAAAGCACTTTTGCCTCTCACAAACTTACTTTGAATGGTTCTCTTTTGCAAAAATATCCATATAGGTGAATATAGATAAATATAGATATTTGGTGTGACATTATTGACACAGTTTTGCGAGGTAAAATGCTTTGAAATAAGAATGTAGTTGACGTGTGTGTGTAATGTAGCTGAATGAGCTGGTTTGTGGTAAATTGTGTGACATGACTGGATGGTTTGTCGAAGCTGGACTTCCAATCTGTGTCTCAGATTGGCTAAAGTGAGTTTATATTACCTCAGAGAGAACGACACTCTCTCGATCTCACTCACTCACTTTCGCTCCTCTTTTCTCTCTATCTCGACGTCTTCTCTAGTTTCGAGGTTCCTGAGGCAGTTCTGCTGGTGTTCTGAATATATTACATGTCCTCTCACTCTATCACAATGAACTAAAGGATTTGATGAATCCTACAGGCTGAATTACACACTGAATTATTAATGTCACACATGTGTCCACACACACACACTGAAGCCCAGACTGTATTTCAAAAACCTTTTCTTCTATCAGATGGTGTTAGATATCTGACAGAATCTTACCATGGAACCTAGTCTTAAGATGAAGTAGAGTGCATTATATTATATCTATTAAAAATGAGAGTCTTTACCCAGGATTTTTTTTTTAATACATTTTTATGTAAACATTACATTGCGACTTGCGATTATTGTAGAGTTTGGTTCCAAAATGAGATAATTCCGTTTTTTATTTATTTTTATTGTGCATTCCAATTAATATCAATCAAACTGCAGTTGGTTTGTTTTGATTTAAGCCATAATAACTCGAAAAATACAGCTAACTAACACAGTAAAAACATGATTTAATAAAAACATGATTTTAGATTTTTTTTTAAACGTAGTTATCTCATTTTGGAACCAAACTCTTCATATGATTCAGTAATAATGTACAATTATTTAAGCGTCGTGATCTTTTCCACAAGACTCATAAACCAAAAAAAACGTCTTGTACAGTTGTGAACATGATTTTATTGTTTTGCAATACCATATAAACCCAGATGACCATATAAAAAGATTTTAGTTTTGACCGGCATCAACATTCCCTGCAGAGCAAAGTTGTGTTGTTTGTGACGAATTTGTGTTCAACAATGAAGTGTTTTTCTCTTGTTTAGTTATTCTGACCACAGCCGTTTTGTAATTTTTGTTCCAGACACCGAAGGCCTCAATTTACGGTTAGGTGGAACGTTTTAATGTTGGGCTGTCGCTGAGGTCTGAGGGTCAGGGTTTTATTTCGTTTCTTTTTCGCCCGAGGTTCATCTGTCATTCTGACTTTGATCTGTGTTCGCCGTATACGTGACTTATGGATGTGACCTTCTTATTGATCTTAAGCTTCAGTTGCGTTCTCGCGTTTACACAAAAGCACACAGATTGAATAATTAAAATCACATTTGTGACTTGAAATTTTGTTATTTTATAATTTGCAGGTGTGATCTACACCACTGATCTGTTAGATCGAGAGACGCAGGACTCCTATTGGCTGACGGTGTACGCCACAGATCTGGGCGTGGTTCCTCAGTCGGTGGCGCTGCAGGTGTACATACAGGTAAATATGAGTGTGTATGTGTGACTGTTCGTTTCTTTTCTAATGTACGTAAAGTGTCTGTTGTTATTAAAGTCCCCGACTATAAAGTTTGCATGTGTGTGTTTGAACAGGTTGAAGATGTCAATGATAACGCCCCCCTCACATCCGAACCAATGTATCATGCCACCATACTGGAAAACTCCCCGAAGGACCAATCCGTCATTCAGATTCAGGCGCAAGACCCCGACGCCACGGAAACTGAGCCCCGCCTTTCGTTCCGCATCTCCAGCGGCAACCCGCAGAACTTCTTCAGCATCAACCCTCGCACCGGTTAGTGTCTCGTTCATCAAACTGCATCTCACGTGACAGAAATATAAAAATCAAATGTTTTAAGTGGTGCTGAATGGTAGTATTTATTTATAACTTTTTACCCAAAGTGATTCAAAGAAAAAAATGATAGTGGTAAAAAAACCTGGTAATTTTACTTGTGTAAGCAAAAACGGAAGTCTCTGCGGTCCAGATAAAGCTAATTCTTCATTCACATGCATTCATCCGCCGCATTCGGTATTTAAATTCAAGCATTTAAATATGTATGTGCATCTGGGTTGTGCGAGTTCTTAAGTCAACCGCATTATGACATCATCGCTTGAGCACTCTGTAAATCCCTGCCACTGATTGGCCGGCGCAACATCCTTTGATTGACATATTAATTTCATAGCCAGAGGCTCTTCCTGCAGCCACATACCCCACAGTGCATGTCAGCAAGCAGCTCAGATACTAATTAAAAACTTTATAAAGGTCAGAGAAGGTCAGTCTGTCAGACAGACAACAGACAGTGAGAGGGAGAGAGAGAGATCAGAAAGTGTTGCATGGTTAGATATGAGGTGCCTGTTTCCATGACGCAATGAACTGTATTTTATGAAAAACTGAAAGCGCATCAGTTTATTGCTGTCTTTTGTCTGTCTTTGTGTGTGTGTGCTGGAAAAGTTTTTCATCTTTGCAGTTACAGATAAATCACGGGCCACCGTCTGTAGATCCTTCTGGAAAGCAGTCCAGTTAGATGCATCATTACTGAACGGATACAGTAGATCCCTGACCAATAACATATTAACACACACATACAGTAAATGTACACAGAGATATCGTACAACATCTGCCTGTCTTTCTACATGTCTATCTGTCTGTCTGTCTGTCTCTCTGTATTTTGTCTTTCTATCTTTTTGTTTTTTGTTTGTTTTTCATGTCGACATAGGAAGCTGTCTGTCTTCATGTCTGTCCCCATTTACCTGTCTTTCTGTGACTGTTTGTCTGTGTTTGTGCGTGCGTGCGTGTGTGTGTGTACGTGCGTCTGTCTGTCAGTCTGTATTTCTGTGTCATTTGGTCGATCTGTCTTTCTGTCATTTGATCTATCTGTCTCTCTTTGTATCTGTCTGAAAACTATTTGTTTTTTCTGTCATGTACAAATAGGATAGTCATAAAATATGCTATCTACCTACCTGTCTGTCTATATATTTTTCTGTCTGTCTGTCTCTCTGTTTTTTGTCTTTCTGTCCATTTTTTTCCATGTCCAAATATAGCAAGCTGTCTGTCTCCATTTATCTGTCTTTCCATCTTTCTCTCTGTATTTCTGTGTCATTTGGTCTATCTGTCTCACTGTCTATATGTATTTCTGTCTGTCTGTCTGTATTTTTGTCTTTCTATCTATTTGTTTTTTTTCCTGTTTTTTCATGTCCACATATAGGAAGCCTGTCTACATCTGTCTGTGTGTCTGTCTGTATTCTGCGTCATTTGGTCTATCTGTCTCGCCATCTCTCTCATCTGTCTTTTTGTCTGTCTACTTGTTTTTTTTCTGTCATATACAAATAGGATAGACATAAAATATGCTATCTGCCTGTCTCTGTGTTTGTTTGTTTGTCTGTCTATGTGTGCCTGTCTGTCTCTCCTTGTCTACATGTCTGTGTCTCTCTTGGTCTGTCTGTTTGTATTTCTGTCTGTCTTTCTCAGTCTGTCTTTAAGTCTGTTTATCTGTCTTTCTGTCTGTCTATAAATATATATTTTTTCGGTCATATACACAGAGTAATCATAAAACACGTATGTCTCTCTGTGTCTGTCTGTCAGTCTTTCTGTATATATTTCTGTCTATCTCTCTGTCTCATAACTAAGTTTTTAGCATTTTATTGTTGTCTGATTGTCGGTCAGCGTGTCTCTCTGTCTGTCTAAATATAACTGTTTCTTCTATGTTGTGCTCTATCGATCTATTCTTTGTATCATTTGATCTAAAGTAGTGTTGAACTCGGGTCTTACAAGATGTCTGAATGTTAATCAGACAGATCAAGGCCCGAATCACCCGATCACCTGCCAACGTCAAGACAGAGCTCTTCGGCCTCATTGCTTTTCATTGTGTGGATGTGTGTGTGACACACACTGCCGCTCTGTTTGTTGAGCTGTTATTGGGAAACTTGTTTGTCTGTTTATGTATATAGATTGCATGAATTATTGATGCTGACTCAAATATGCCAAGCACAGAGAGCGAGATGAAATTACTGCTCTCTGAAAAACACGGTTATTTAAAGTATAGAGGAGTGTGCTGCTGGAGAACTGTCGAGAGATACCGCGAAGATGAATTTAGAGGTGAAAACAAGGGTCATTTCATTATTTTCCTTTTAAAGCAAAGTTGAAACGTAGCGGATGTAGCCAAGATTATGTTTTTTTTCAAGTGTACTGTATAGGCTGTTAAAGGAGGAATGTGATGCATCGCTTTGCAAATGTAAACCTTGTTATGTGTGTTTAGTTAATTACAGCTTCGTGCCACGTAGGTTTTTGCATGCCGCCAAGAAATGTTTATGTATTTACACATTTCTCAGAAAAACAGAGCCTGTATGTGTGCGTTTTTGTGTGTATAATCAGCGTGGATGGTGGCAGATGTTATGAGGATATTATGATGATGCACTGCAGTGTTTGTGAAGGTGACTGCAACCAAAACATCTTTAGTTCTTCCACAAGACTGGAGTTTGCACACGTTCCCTAGACGCAGCTTCACTGGTTGTGTCAACTCCCCTGACTGCTTAAAGGGATGATTTGCGTTATTACATTATTTTCTCACCCTCGTGTGAACTGCACACCCTCCCTAAACAATGTTTTGAAAGTCCTGTAGTACAATTCATTACTTAAACATCACAGCTTCCTGAACACAATCCCTAAACTCTCCTGTGTTCTGAGCAGTTTATACACGCTCCCTAAACATCACAGTCGGCTGAAAACACTTCCTAAGCCCCTAAGTACTTCAGAGCTGTTTATACATGCTTCCCAAGCATCATTCTGCTCCTGATGATTTTGTTCTCATTCAAACATCCAATCAGACTTTAAACATGGTGCCGGGGGTCAAACCCAACACATGGTTGATACTAGAGGACAGTATGCATGCATGGTGAGATGATGGATTAAAGAATGCATGGATGGATGAAAGAATACATGTGAATACATGTGAGGGTTGAATGTATGGATAGATGGATTATGAATGAAGGATTATGAGGATCGAGAGATCAAAAAACATGGATGGGGAATGTATGGAGGGAATAATACATGTATTTAGATTAAAGGTGCATCTACTTGCTAGGAATGTATGAATGAAAGAAAAAATGTATGGGAGGGTTGGATGGATGGATAAATATTGCATGGATGAAGGGATATATGGATTAAAGAAAAAAACATGGATGGATGGATGAAAGATTGCATTTTTTGGGTGGATGGATGGATGGATGGATGAAAGAATGGAGGGATGAAAGAATGGAGGGATGAAGATGAATAAATAAAGATTGCATGGTTGGTTGGTTGGATGGATGGATGGATGGATGGATGGATGGATGGATGGATGGATGGATGGATGGATGGATGGATGGATGGATGGATGGATGGATGGATGGATGGATGGATGGATGGATGAAAGAATGCATAGATGGATGGAAGAATGGATGGATGGATGGATGGATGGATGGATGGATGGATGGATGGATGGATGGATGAAAGAATGCATAGATGGATGGATGGATGCATAGATGGATGGATGGATGGAGGGATAAGGATGAATAAATAAAGTTTGCATGGTTGGTTGGTTGGATGGATGGATGGATGGATGGATGGATGGATGGATGGATGGAAGAATGCATAGATGGATGGAAGAATGCATGGATGGATGGATGAGGATGAATAAATAAAGATTACATGGTTGGTTGGTTGGTTGGTTGGATGGATGAAAGAATGCATAGATGGATGGAAGAATACATGGATGAATGAAAGAATGCATGGATGTAGGGATGCGGAAGAATAAATAAAAGGTCACATGGTTGGACTGATGGATGGATGGATGAAAGAATGCATGGATAGATGGATGGATGAAAGATTGCATTGTTGGATGGATGGATGGATGGATGGATGGATGGATGGATGGATGGATGGATGGATGGAAGAATGCATGGATGGATGGATGAGAATGAATAAATAAATATAAGATTGCATGGTTGGACAGATGGATGAATGGAAAAAAGAATGCATGTATGGAGGGTTAAATGAATGGATGATGGATGGATGAAAAGAAAAAGGGAATGCATAAATAGAGGATGAATAATTTAAAAAATGCATGATGGAATGAATGGTTTGTTAGTTGGATAAACTAATGCATAGATGGGAAGGATGAAGGATTGGATGAAGCGATGGATGGATTAATGAAAGAATGCATAGATGGGAAGGATGGATAGTTGGATGGATGTAAAATGCATGAATGTGAGCATTGGATGGATATAAGAACGTATGGATAGAGGGAGGGTTAAAAAAATACAAAAATGGAATGATGGATGGTTAAAATGCATGAATGTAGGAAAGATTGGATGAAAAATGCATGGATGGATGATGCTTTCAGCTTTAAAGTCTTCAAAACGTCTCATTCATCTCATCCTTTTTCATCTCTCTGTTTCTCCCTTCCTCTCTCTCTCTCTCACTTCTGCTTGTCTCAGCAGTAATTTGCACCTCTGAATCTGAACACTGACTTTTACACATTTGTAGGTTTTTAACGCTCCTCATCACCTCCACCCCCAGTCCCTCCTGCCCCTTTCTTATCCCATGTCCTCTCCTCCCTCATTTCATCTTCCCATTCTCTCCTTCACAAGCCGTTCCGTATGCTTCCGTCTCTTTCTAGTTTTACCCTCTGCGTCTCCTCAACATCCTCCTCAACAGGGTCTCTCTCTCACTCCTCTCATCATGAAAGACTCTAAGAATAGCTTGCTCTGTCTATACCTCTGCTCGAATAAGCACTATACATCTGCCGATGTAAACACTTGAGTTGGACTGTTCCTGAATCAGTGGTTCTGCCTTGGGATCAATGACTGGACTTCTCCGCATCCGCTACTGCGGGTTCAGAATCGTATGTTTAAATGACCGTCGTAATGATCGTCAAATCATTTTGATTATCCTCCATTATGGCCAATTTGCAATGATAGAACTCCTTCCAGAGGTTTATCAAAAGCTTCATTTCTGCGAATTGTCTGTAGGGCAGTAACAGATCATCATTATGACATCCTCGTACATCACGAGTAACAACTTTTATAAAGATGCACGTTATACCTGTAATGTATCAGGTCTAAAACATTTCAAGTGTGGTGCAGGTGACACATTGTGAGCACATGGTCCCATCTCACATGCTTAAAGGGACAGTTCACCCAAAAATAAAAATTCTGCAATCATCTATTCATCCTCATGTTGTTCACAACCTGTATGTGACTCTTTCTTCTGTGAAACACAAAAGAAGATATTTTGAGAAATCTCACTGTTGATTTGTGTTCATACAATGGAAGTCCATGTTGTTTGGTTTTAAACGTTCTTCAAAATATCTTCTTTTGTGTTCTGCAGACAGATGAAAGTCATACCGGTTTAAAATGACATGAGGATGATTAAATAAAGAACGAAGTTTTATTTTGTGGTGATCTATCCCTTTAACGTGGATTATTTGCTTACTCCATCTGCACCATTGAACAGATGTGTTGTTATTCAGGAGCTCGCTATAGTAAACAGATTTTTCTCAGTAATGTATGAGTGTGGTATAGAAAAACACGCAGTTTAAAAACCAACATGAATCTCTCTCTCTGTGTTTCCTCCTTGTGTCTCTCTACCAAAATTTGTCACTCTCTGTCATCTTTAGGCCATTGTTGATTTATAGATGCATCGTGTGTGAGCTTGTTTTATGTTCTTTTGTTTGAAATCAACTAACACAGATTCTGTATGGGCCAGTTTTCCACCTGCAGCCTTACACACACATGCAAAAATGGCGACTTTCGTTGTTATTTTTCTTCATAATGAGCTTCTTGGGAATGCATGACCTTCTGTGTTCAGCCCTTTAATGACCAAAGTTTATACAGACATGTACAAACACACACACAAGGACAGTCACCTGCGGTCGTGTGGCGATTAAAACGATAACAATGGAAGTATGGCTCATGCATATTTTAAGCAGAAGAGAGAACTGGCCTGTGTAGGTATGTTGTCTGTATATTGTATACTGGTGTGGTGGTGTTATTGCAATTTTAGTTAATTGCATGTAATCACTTGTCTTAATTAATATGCTAATTCCAATGAACGCAGCTGTTCATTAGCCATACACACACACACACACTGATTGGCTCCGTATACAAAGACACCCTCATTAGCAAATCCTTTTCTGTTAGTTAAAATAAGGTTAGGAAGTATTGTGAGTGTGTGGCTGTTGAATAATGCTTATGAAGAACTTTCTGTACATTACGTCTATGGAATGTCCCTGTAAACCACCAATGTGTGTGTGTGCGTGTGTGTGTGTTCATGTTTGTATATCCCGGTGGGGACCTAAACCTGAATACACACCAACACATGGGGACTCGTGTCACCGTGGGGACCAAAATTGAGGTCCCCACGGGCAAAAAAGCGAATAAATTGTACAGAACAATATTTTTTACAAATCTAAAAATGCAAAAAGTGTTCTATGATCTTTAGGTTTAGGGATAGGGTTAGGGATAGGGGATAGAATATACAGTTTGTACAGTATAAAAACATTACGCCTATGGACTGTCCCCACGGGGATAGTCAACCAAAGCCTGTGTGCATGCGTGCGTGTGTGTGTGTGTGCATGTGTGTGTGCGTGTGTGTGTGCGTGTGTGTGTGTGTGTGTGTGTGTGTGTGTGTGTGTGTGTGTGTGTGCGTGTGCGCGCATCAGCATCCAATGTTAGAGCTCTAATCCATCCATTTTCCCTAAATGCTGACTTGCGTTCCCACACACATACACACTGCGGTTCTTGGGTCCAGAGCACTAATTGTGTAACGGATCCTTTGGTTGCCATGACGATAGGATCAGAAGTCCATAGACGTTACGACCTGAGTTTAAGCCCGATGGAACCAGTAAACTATTCATGTGGGACCGAATGTCTGATGGGGCCTCAAATGGACTGTGTGTGTGTGTGTGTGTGTGTGTGTGTGTTACAGATATGATGTCATAGACGGAGACAAACTTTTTGTCTTTTTTGTTTGCCCCCCCATCACCCCTCCTCTCCCTTCTATTTCTCTTTTGTTTTCCCCTTCCGTTTTTTGTTTCTCACAGTCTGAGTGCCCCGCGCCGTTGAGACTTGATTCAAAAAAAACCTCTTTTACATTCTGTTCTGTTTTAGCCAATCATCTTGAGGCATACGTGTCATATGACTGATCAATGTAGATTAAAACTTTTAGCAGAAATTCTATTTCAGGCTTTTAAAAGCAGTATGTATTACTATAAAATAAAAACAATACATAATGTTGCTTATACATATGAAAATATATTTAAAGCAATTATTCTGTGTGAAAACACTGCTATTGTGAATGGCTGTCAACGATAAAACATGATTTTTCGAATCACGAGTGCAGTCGTGACATCTGCCAGGCGGGGTTAATGGGGCCAAGCTAACCAGGCACACCCTGACCCCATGGATAAGGGTCACCGATGAGGCATCCCAAATGTGCCTGAATAGAAAAATTGCTGAAGGACCCAGAGAAATTTTACCTGCCAGACGGGTCAAATGTACTGCAATTCTAGTAAAATGCAATTCAGAAAGATTTCCTACGCTTTACGGGTTGTATTAGCTAACTACATTAGCTAGCATGAACTCTACAGCATTTTTTAATCTTAGGTCATGTTAATTTGTTGTAAAGTTGTGTCTGTTAACATTAGTTAATGCACAAAGAACTTATATGAACAACTGTATTGGCAATAACTAACATTAACAGAGATTGATAAACACTAAAAAATAATATTGCTCATTGTTAGTTAATGTTAGCTAATGTATTTACTAATGTTAACAAAAACATCCTTATTGTAAAGTGTTAATGAAATATTTTAATATTCTGTGTGGGGGGTTTTTTTGTTGCTAAAATTCCATAATAATGTTTTATATAAACCTATAGACTGTTTCATCTTAACAACATAAACAATTGTTACTGCGCATGCGCACTTTTGTGACCCCAACTGGACTTCGGGTACACATTCCTGTAGATTATTTCTGATAACAATCAAAAGAAACCGAAAAGAACCGTTACTTGGCTAAACTTGGCTAAATGCGACCGAACTACAGGACCCATTCAACAAATTGTTTATTTATTAAAATGAAGATACAACAAAATTCAACAAATTGTTTATTTAATACAATTATTTTACAGTAAAACAATAATACAAGTTAATATTAACATAAATTAAATTAAATATAAATTAGTAAACACTATCCAAACACAAACCAGAAGTTAACTGGGGGTCAGGCGCGCATGCGTCCGATGAAACGGTCTATAACGTTTATTTTATAGATTGTTTCAAAACAAACAAACGCATGCACTCATTTGTGGCCCAAACTTAACTTCCGGTTCACATCTGCAAAGAATAGAGTCCCTGGCGACTATTTCTGAAAACAAACAAAAGAAATAACAAGTAAATGACATTAGCTAGCAAGTAAAAAGTATGTCTAGCCAGTATTATTTTGGGTAACCAGTAGAAGAGCTGTTACTTGGCTAAACTTAAATGCGAAAAAGTGACACAACCCATTCAACAAATTGTGTATTTAATAAAAATAACATACAATAAAATTCAGCAAATAGTTTATTTAATTACAATATAATGAAATATTCATATAAATTAATAATAATATAAATAAAATAAAATATAAATAGTTAGTCAGACAGACCAACAATCAGAACGGAAGTTAACTTCGGGCCAGGCTTGTGCGTTCAGTGAAACTGTCTATAAATATTTGGGATTTGAAAATATATTACTGTGTGGTTGAGTCAATAGATATTTTTAAACGTGTGATTTATTTTTTTGGCAGGTCTGATTAGCACAACCTCTCGGAAGTTGGATCGCGAACAGCAGGCAGAGCACGTCCTGGAGGTGAGAGACACACTCACGTACACACATCATGTGTCGCATGTGTTCATTTGTGTCACCACCAGATTACAGATCAATGTCATGAGCGTTGAGAAAACGCAGACAATTTTCACTTCATATAAACTCTGGAATGTGTCGAGTCCTTTAGATCCTGTCACGTGTCTGCTTGAAATTCATACGCGCTTTACAACGAGAGAAAATGCAAATAAGTTTTGAGTGTTTCTGAGTAGGTGTTTTGCATGTTTGTGATAATTAGATTTCGCGTTTTAAGAACAAACTTGTCCTTGTGTAACTCGCGTTGTTACCTATTCCCCATGCGATCCCTTGACACCCAAACATTTCACACCTCTCTCATTTTCTACCACCTCCCTGCTTTTTTCATTTATTGCCCCTCGTCTTTTTTCTCTCTCCCTCATTTTCTCCACTTAGCCTTCTCATCTGTTATATTATCGTATTATTTCTCTTTCTCCCAGACAGACGGATTGAATTTTTAAAGGCGTGGAGCATCAGTCTGTAGCTGCTAAAGGAAATGAATCAAATGAATTGAATTAATCGTTCTGTTGTTCCTCCTGAGATGGATGGCGCACACCGTGTCTTTTTAATAACATCATTTAAATATTCCTTCGCAGTTTGTCGCAGTCCCCCCGATTTCCCCCCGATTGGCCCGCGGCCACGTGCTCCCGAGCTGATTGGTGGACGATCGATGGGCTTGTTTACTAATGAAAAATAGAAATGGATAAAATGTCAGAAAGAGGAAATGGGAGAGAGAAATGAATATGACGCATAACTCCATTCTACAGAGAGAAAAATGATGCCGAAAATGAGTTTAGAGGAATACTTTTCTTTTGTCGATCCATAACTTGCATACTGTAAAGCAAGCGTTTGCTATTTTTAACGCTATGTATTAAATGTTGGTTGGTAACTTTTTCATTGCTTCACAGAAAAAAAAACAGGAAATGATTTCTCAGGAAAAGAAATTGTGCAATAATTTCTCGTCATGTCATTGATTTGCTTGTGTGTGTGCAGGTAACTGTGTCGGATGGCGGTTCCTCTCCCAGACACACCACCGTGTGGGTTGTGATTCAAGTTCTGGATGTCAACGATAACAAACCCACATTTCCTGAGAAGGTGTATCAGGTGCGATTACCCGAGCGCACCCGTAAGCAGCGAGGCGCTCCCATATATCGCGTGTTTGCCTACGACCAGGACCAGGGCGCCAACGCCGACCTCTCCTACAGCATCGTCGACGGCAACGAGGACGGCAAGTTCATCATTGATGCCAAAACTGGAGTCGTTTCGTCACCCAAAAAACAGTTCACAGCTGGAACCTATGACATCCTCACCGTGAGTCACCTTTGACCTATGGTTTGGAATACTGAATAAGCCATTTGTGAGATTGAGTTGCTTTTTTTAGCATGTTTGGTATAATTAAACCACATCTCTTGTCTCATATTTAACTCAAAGTGTGAATTCAGGCATAACAGTTCCCAGTTCTTGTACAGCAAATACATCCGCTCAGTGTTTTTAATGAGATGGCTGACATTTTACGTGTATTTGTTTGTAACAGTTTGCTCTTTTTGTTTACATTTCGCACAAAGGTCAATACACGATGCATTGAGTTCTCATTTGTAGTTTAGTTATTATAATGTTATAATTATAATGCCACTCCTGACCACAGGTAAAGGTCGTCGATAACGGGCGTCCTCAGCGCTGGGCGACGGCTCGGTTGCACATCGAGTGGATTCGCCG
This sequence comes from Triplophysa rosa, assembly GCF_024868665.1. NCBI lineage: Eukaryota > Metazoa > Chordata > Actinopteri > Cypriniformes > Nemacheilidae > Triplophysa > Triplophysa rosa. The sequence goes on along the minus strand of NC_079903.1, from coordinate 19,600,512 downwards.
GCCTCCGTCCAGCCCTGTTCCTCTGGCCTTCGACGAGCAGCTTTACAACTTCACTGTCATGGAAACCGACAAAGTTGCAGACATCGTTGGCGTGGTGTCTGCTCAGCAGCAGGGCTCCGCCTCCTTGTGGTTTGACATCACAGGTGAGTAAACGGACGGGATTTGCTGCAGTTAATGCAGTGCAGGATGTGGAATTACTATGAAGGTGGATTTTTAGGATTAAGTGGGTAATACTAAAGCTAACAAAAACAGACATGTCTTGGTTTTGTAATTAGGGATTAGGGAAAAAATGTCAGGGATTAGGATTATTTTATAGCTATTAGGGATGTTTGCAATTAATTAGTAACTGATTGTTAGTCATTTAAATGTATGGATTGTCAAAATGTTAATCAAGTGACCCCAACCATGACCTTTAGTGTACATCATGGACCGTTGCTGTTATGTGGATTTGATATTTTCTCATATACGTTTTGTGATATTTATGATTAATCGGTTAATTGATCGATAACATTTAATGATAATCGGTTCAAAATATTTAGGAAATTTACATCCCTAGTAGCTATAGATTCATATTTGGAAATTTGAAAAAAAACTTTATTTACTGTATGAACAGATTAATTATTTGATTTTTGCATGTATTGCAAATAGGGATTACAGTTTAGTTTTATGATATGGATCACAGATTAAAGTATGTTTTGGATTACAGTCGTTGGGAATGTTTGTTGTTGGGATTATGTTCACTGCATGATTTGTGGCATTGTGTTGCTATCCTTTAACATCCCGCGGTCACCATGGCGATTGCTTGTGGCTGTCTGTATCTATGGTGATGTAAGGTTTGTATAGGATTCATTGATTAATACAGATTAAATTATTGCATAATTAATAATAAAAAACTACTTTGTCGTTTGAAAACACAAATAAATCTCTCAAGTATATCATGCATTATATTATATTATATGTTATATTATGTTATATTGTTATATTATACTGAACATGATATTAGAATTAATTATGTATTATTATTTATTCTATAACTTTTATCAAGCATATTTTTAATAAAACTGATATAATTACACAGTAATTTTCAAGTTACGTTTCCTTGTGGACTTCCTGTAGTTCTTACAATGGTAAGCTATGGGAGAGTCTCTAACTAGAGACGTATCCCAGAATGCATCATGCATGTGTTTGGTGTTCAGATACCTTCTGTTTGCTTTAGCAGCACCTGCTCTGCACTCTTTCGCTACTTTACGTCCTTTTCTCCTCTTTCTCTGAAGTCACACACACTTTCTCTCAGTCCTCCCGTTTTTCTTGTTGTCCTCTTTGTTCTTTCGTTCATTTCTTTTCTCTTTCACCAACTCTCACATCATTCTGTATACTGTCGTCCATTCTCTTTCTCACTCTCTCTCTTTCTCTAAATGCTTCATATGGGAAGGTCCACGCTCCTTCCGTGAGATGTTCTATATTCTCCAGACCGCTTGTGGCAGGAACTGTTCTACAGAAGGTATCTTTCCCAGTTCAGCCGAACTCTCTTTCTAACTACTAACCTACTGTCTCTTTCTCTGTACGTTTTTTTTTTGTCTGTGGTTTCTCACTTTCCTTTTCAGTCTGTGATCTCTCCTCTGTTTTGAATTCTGCATCTGCCTGTCTCTCTCTGTCTTCCTACCTGTCTCTCCCTCTCTGTCTCTCTCTATTTCCGTGCCAACCTGTCTCTCTCTCTCTGTCTCTCTTTTTACTCTGCCTGTCTGTCTCTGTACTTGTCTCTCTTTTACTCTGCCTGTCTCTCTCTCTGCCTGTCTCTGATTTCTTGTCTCTCTCTCTCTGGCTTTCTCCAGGGTGTCCGCGGGGTCTTAAAAAGTATTAAAAGATTCCCGGATGGTCTACTACTATTTCCGGTAGAAATTCGAAGTGCAGAATGATGCACACTGTAATGGCTAATATTACCCACAACTCACCGAGAGTAGGCGGAGTTAAGTGACGCTCCACTGCATTAATAAAATTAAATAACTGATCTGTCACTAAGTTAATAAATATAAGCACATATGAAACAATGATTGAATAAATACTTAACTGGAAAGAAGAGCTGTATTTTTATGTGTGTGACAGTTAACGGCCACTTCCGTTTCCTGTTAGTATGTCCCAGTGCGTGCATATTGTTTTGCTACACACTAAAATGTATATACTTTTCCATAACAAAAACAGCACATACTTTTAGTGCCTAGTATAAGTAGGCGAATTGGGACGCAGCACCTCTCTCTCTCTCTCTCTCTCTCTGCCTGTTTATCTGTCTGCTTGTCTCTTTTATGTTTTCCTTTTCTGTCTGTCTCTACTATGTATATATAATCTCTCTCTGTCTCTTTCTATTAAAGTTCAGCAGAACTGCAATTGCTCTGTTACTGTTTAACCATCAGCTAGCTATGCTTTCCCATCATCCACTGGTGTTGTGCTGTGCTGCTCAAACGTGATTGGTTGTGGTTTGAGTTTGGGGACGGGTACCTTGAGTCAATCCTATATGTGTAATGTTGTTGAATTCTTGTATGTTTCATGTAGACGTCTGTGCAGCGGGTTTAATAGTTTTTACAGCATGTATCATATGAGTGTGTGAAGGAGATTTTGCATTTGTTTACGAGGCACCTAAGACCCTTCTGGCGGTCGTTGACCCAGCCTTATCATCGACGACCTGATTTAAACGCGTCATTAAACTGCCAATCGAGAGTGGAGCAAGGTCAGAGGTCAAGCCTAGGTTAGCGTCTTAGACGAGAGAGTGTGTGAGGACAGAGAGGGTGGATGCTGATGAAAGTGTGTGTTGTGCACGCCTCTGCCAGGTGTTATAGCAACAGGCGGGCACATGATGATTTATGCACGCTGGGTAGAACGAGTGTGTGTGAACGGGAGAACATAACACCCTGCCAAAACACACCTCTGTTCACACACACAGGGTTCGAACATGCTGAGACGACACTTGAAGAAATAGTTCACCCAAACATTCTCCCCTCACGTGATGCATGAAAAGTACCATAAAAACGATCTGGACATTGTAAGCTCGTATTCTGAAGCCACATGATAGCTTTGTGTGTGAAATTGAAAGAAATTCAAGTCATAAAGTGTGGCTTCATCAGTGTTGGTTTGTATTGCTCTGCTTGTCATATCAGTATACCAGGTTTAACGTCAGGGGTTTTCACGTGTTGCGATGTGCCAAGATGCAATATGCAGAAATGCAAATGAGTCTTGAGAGCTGTGACGCTAGACGTCAAGTTAAATTTCAATCTACACCTCACAAAACTAATCTGTGACTTGAGTTAATTCAGAATATATGAACAGCGTGTATTTGTGTGTGATGCGCAGGAATTTAAAGATGAAACTTTAGCCTTAAAAGAACCAATTTTCCCTTTTGACTATCTTTAGATATGATGCACACACACACATTAGATATCATATGTGTCAGAGGCGATGTGTGTGTTTGTGTCTGTCTGCATATATTGTATGCCTATTTATTGTGTTGCATACGGTTGTGTGGATTTTATGTGTGCCTGTGTGCATTGCATACGTTAAATGTGTGTTATGTGTGCATTTGTTGTGTATGTATTGTACACAAAGACGAGGTAAAATAAGAAAATCCTTTTACTGCTTCTGTTAACACTGTAGCGCCTCCATATGGAGCACACTGGTATTACAGCTGTGTGAATTTCAAACTGTGTGCCAGCATATATGTGTGTGTGTGTGTGTGTGTGTATGTGTGAGACATCTTCCCCTCTTTTTTGAAGGAACTGCGTTTGAAAAGTGTTTAATCATGTTTTCTCTCTGAAAGGTGGAGACACGGACAGCACGTTTGACGTTGAGAAGGGTGTAGGCACCATTGTCATCGCTAAACCTCTGGACGCCGAGCAGCGATCGTTTTATAACCTCACTGTGGAGGTTACAGACGGGACGAATGTAGCACACACTCAGGTAAACGCACAGTTGAACAAACACAGTTTCACAGACACAAAAGTACACAGGATGTACAATGGCTCTGTTTTCAAACCTAGTGAGCTCCCTTGCTGTCTGCTGCCTACATAGGCACCCTCTAAAGCACAGTTTATACTCGTGCGTGGGACCTACGCCGTAGCCTGACGCGCACCTCTCCAAAAATGTAACCGCGTCAACTCAACACGGACCCTACGCAGACCACAATTGCTGTGATTGGTCTGTTTGAACCCCTCCCTCGGGTCAAAAAACTCTGCGATAGCGTCATGTTTACTCAAACGCATCAATTCCGAATGAATTATCCAAGTAAATTATTTGTTATTCTGTATTTAAGATCTCAAGCTGCAACAAAAGTGACTGTTTACTTGCCGCTATCACTGCTAATGCTTCTCAAACGAGCTGCTTCTTCTTCGGCTCTTGTCTTGGTTACACAAGCAACACGTGCGTGGACACTGACGCCTAGTGGCCATTGCCTGTCGACACGGACGACGACGCAGAAGTATAAAAGTCTTTGCACATACAGTCCGAAATTTTCGTATGCGTTTTTTCGTATTTGGCTCTGGTGTGTACGGTGTCTCTGAATTGTTAAAAAAGGCCACTCAAAATGCTTGACGGATGCGAAAAACGCAGAAAATCGAACCCGGTCCGAATTTTTTTATGACGGACGAAAATATCGGAGGCAGTGTGTAAATGCGATTGACACAACGTGAGGTCGTATTTATTTTTTAACGTGCGGAAATTTTGGACGCAAATTTCGGACTCAATGTGCAATGGGCTTAAGTGAAAACCGACACGTAGCCTACGGCGTAGGTCCAACGCACGAGTATAAACTGAGTTTAAGTCCAAAAGCACTTCCGGTTTCAGTTTTTATTTATTATTATTTTTTAAATCTTACATATATTTAAATCTTGAAGATATTTGTTGAGCATTTTTAATCGGTTATAAACATGTTGTTCAAATGTTTCTGTAACTGAAACGGGAAGTTCTTCTCTACCAGCATTGTTTACGTCATACGAAGACGTCTATAAGTAACAGGTTTCAAGTGTACTACATAGGCGCACCACAAACAGTTATGTTCTGCTGAATGTAAAAGGAAAGTAAACCTTTTTCATAATAAGCAATTTTTTATTTATTTTCCATTTACTACATTTTTTTTATGCATCACATTTTTTACTAAGCTTGTCAATGCATTTTGATATTACTTCATCGGTGAAAAATACATAAATTCTGCCTTAAAATGAGTCTAAAATAAGAAATCGTACAAGTCAGCATCATGTTGCCGTCTATACGTTTTGGAGCAGCTTTTGCATTTAATGATGCCCTAGGTAAGCATCTCATTAGGTTTTGGAACGGAGCTTCGGTGTTGACAGCATCTGTTTAGTTGATGACTGATGACAAGTATGTCAAGTGTTTGATTGATAACGTCTGTCAGCGTTTGGATTGGTTATCCCTTATGCCACGGTCCTGTCGGATTAATAGCTTCATCACCATGGATACGGTTCTTTTGGTGTGATACGTCGGTCAAGATCAGAGTGTAAAGGACGCACGCGATCGTTCCTGGAAAAAAGAATCAACTTGAGAGAACGAACGTTATTAATGATTGGTTCGTTTATCTTGAAAAGTAGAAACCACCGGGTGATCCGGGTGACAAAAGTTGCTGTTTGGCGTAACCAGAGACGAAATAAAAAGATATATACTCACGCATGCACACAAACAGAAACTCAAAGGCTCACTCATTCAACCAAACGCACATTAAAAAACACAAACACATGAAGAAAAACTTCTGACAGCCGGTGGGAGGGTCCGAGAAGGGACAAATGGGAAAGATGAAAGAGATTGTATTCTTCCTTAAGAGTTCTTTATTTACAAAGTTCTCTCTATTGCTTACGTACATAGACACAAACACACATTCATTCACCGTCTGTGACACACTCACACATGCAGATGGAGCTCAGCGTGTCTCCACAAGGGCGAGTACGAGACGGAAGTACACGTCTGTTATTACTTTATAATTAGATCAGCCGTCACAGTTTGATCTCACACACACATGTATATGCTCACACATGCTCTCACGACAAGTGTCTAAAAATACAAGTTATTAAACGATTATTTGTGTCAGGTGTTTTTTCTCACATTTTTTGATATATTTCAAATGTCAATCACAGAGATACACATAAAACTTACAAAATATATAAACGCATTAATTGCGACACGACTGCTGTTGTGTTACTTTGATTTGATCAAAATGAGTAATCTTAAATAAATGCTTTAATCTCAGATGAACGTTCATTTTCATTACGGTTGAGTTTGTAGTTGCTGTTTTATAAGAAGCCTATTTCTTGCTTTCCACATTTTCTTGCTTACGTTAATGTTTCTTGACAGAACGGTTTTCACACATTAAAGGGTTTGAAGTTCATCCCTGCGGGTGTGTTTTCGCAGGTCCACATTACCGTTATGGACAACAACGACAACGCGCCCGTTTTTTCCCAGCCCACTTATGACATCACCATCGCCGAGGACACGCCTCCGGATACCGAAGTGGTTCAGGTGCTGGCGTCTGACCGCGACGAGCGCCACCGCTTGACCTTTAGCCTTCAGAGCAGCGTTGACCCCAGCAGCATGCGCTTGTTCCGCATCGACCCCAACAGCGGAGTCATCTACACGGCACGCAGGCTCGATCACGAAAGCCGAACGCAGCACATTCTCACCGTCATGGTAATTCGCTAATGAACGTACTGTTTATATAATCAATTTATTTATGTATTATTGTTTTATTTTCAGTTATGAATTATATACAGTATAATATTATAATTATTTATATACATTTTTGTATTGTTTATTTCATTATTTATCTATTTTATTATTTTATTATTAGCAATAATTTTATTGTTATTATTTTCTAATTATTATTTTTTTAATTATCATTTGTTTATTTTATTATTCTCTCTCTCTCCCCCCATTTAATTTCAGTTTAAAGGTAATTTATTGGTGTGCTTACAAACAATAAGGTGTAAAAAAATCAAATACGTAAATATAACTAAATATATCTAAATTTGAAAAAATTGACATTTTAAACAGGCGTGTAAAAGAAACAAACATTGCACAGGTATGTGTGGATAGATTGAGCAGATCAAGGCACTCGCTCTCTCGTTCTCCATGCTTGAGTGCAGGTATGACAGTAACACGCACTCTCTCCTTGTGCTTTGGCAGCCCTCACTAGTTTAATGTCGTCCGCACCTGCGTCGTTCCTCTACTGTGATCTAATTATTGATCTGATCTGTATCAGTCCTTGTTTCCGCACTCCCCTGACAAGAGTGACAGACAGTGAGTGTCATATCTAATAAGCACACGGATAGTCCTGCAGCCGGCAAACTGATGAAATTTGTTAGTATAATCCAGAGAGAGAGAGAGAGAGAGAGAGAGAGAGAGAGAGAGAGAGAGAGAGATGTTATTCACTCCGTGTGTGTTGCTGTCTGTTTGCGTTTGATATCGCTGTCCATCTCAGACAGGTGAATACATTTTTGTTTGTGCCTCTCTCTGTTTTTCCATCCATCTTTCATTCAATAGGTGAAGGATCAAGAGTTCCCGTACCGACGCAGTCTTGCTCGCGTGCTGATCGGTGTGGAGGACGTGAATGACCACACCCCTCAGTTCACAATGGTGATGTATGATGGACAGGTGTATGAATCGGCTGCTCTTGGATCAGCTGTTCTCATGGTGACAGCACTCGATAAGGACAAGGGCCAGAACGCTCAGATCACTTACAGTATTGACTCAGGTACACACGCACACAACCAGTCGAAACCAGAAATTTATTTTCTATTATTTAAAAAAACTTGGTGTTATGCTTAAATACTTGCAATTAGTTTTAGTGATATGTAAATTGTGCGTATGTTTTATTCTTTTTTATGTACATTTTTTAATGTCTGCTTTTAATTCACTTTGTGATTCAGTTCATCGCACAACATGAGAAGTTCTTCAATTCAGTTTTATGAATGAAAAGCGTAGATACTTTCAAGAAATATGATTAAGTGTTTTGATTTAACATGTTTTGTCATTACATAATTCCTGCAATTTGTTTTTTATAGTTTGATGTCTTATTATTATTATTTTTTAATATTATTTATTAATTTAAGTAATCAATTTAAGTAATACAAATATATTTTGTTTCTTTAAATTAAATGTAAAACAACAATTTATATTACAAAAATGTTATAAAAAATGAAGCATAGATACTTTCAAGAAATATGATTCAGTGTTTTATTGAACATTTTTGGTCAACACATAATTAATTACGTTTTTGTTAGTTTTGATGACTACTTAAATTAATAAATAATATTTTTAAAATAATAATAATCAATTTAAGTTACAGAATTTTATTTTATATTTACATTCAATTGAAATTTGAAGCATTTTAATTGAATTTCTCTTTCTTTCTCTCAGGAAACGCAGGAAACACTTTTCGGGTTGATCCTGTTTTGGGCATCATCACACTGGCTCGAGAGCTAGACGTCTCCAACATCGGTCACTACGTCTTATCTGTCAAAGCAACTGATAATGGATCCCCAGCGTTGTCTTCAACAGTCATTGTCCGTATTGCAGTCACCCTGTCTGATAATGCTGCTCCCAAGTTTCCTCAAAGTGAATATCAGGCAGAGATCGCGGAAGGTGTTGCCATAGGAAGTTCAGTTATCACAGTGAACGCCCTCAGCCTCTCCACGGTAACCTACGACATTCGCCGCGGCAACAGCGACCGGACATTCCGCATTAACCAGTACAGCGGAGTGATCACTACGCAGAAATCACTGGACTTTGAGACACTCTCGTCATACGTGCTAACAGTCACCTCTAGCAACATGGCGGGTCAAGTATCTAATGCTACAGTAACCGTTAACATTCTCGATCAGAACGACAATGCTCCAGTGTTCCAGCAACTGCGGTACCACGGTAGCATCAGCGAAGGGGCGGGGCTCAACAACGTTGTGCAGAGCGACGATGAACAACCTCTGGTCATCCGAGCGACGGACGCTGACCGTAACCACAATGCACTTTTGGTTTATCAGATCATGGAGGAATCCGCCAGACGTTTTTTCACTGTAGATGCTGGCACTGGATCTATCAGAACAATCGCTCCGCTCGACCACGAAACCACACCTACGCTTCGTTTCCACGTTAATGTCAGAGACAGCGGACATCCGCAGCTCTCAGCCGAGCGGCCTGCTGAAGTAACGATCGAGGTACAGGACGTCAACGACTGCCCTCCTAAATTTTCCCAAGATTCTTATGAAGCCGTCCTTCTGCTGCCAACATACGAAGGCGTTGAGGCCCTACAAGTTTTCGCCACCGACCCTGATGGAAACGGCCAGTCAGAGCTCACCTACTCTTTGACGGATGGCAGCTTGGAACATTTCAGCATAGAGCCAAACACTGGACTTTTGATTGTAAGGAACAGTTCATTTAGCAAAGAACGGTTCAGGTTTAATGTCCGTGTGTCTGACGGACGTTTCTCCAGTTCAGTTCTAGTCACCATCCTGGTACATGAGGCTTTGGACAGCGCCTTGGCTTTTACCAACAATGTCTACGATGCCAGCATAGAGGAGAACAATGGCAACGTGACAACAGTGGCTGTGGTGACGGCACTGGGAAACAAACTCAACGAACCCCTGCGGTACACGTTGCTGAACGCCGGCGGTAAATTCCGCATCAAACCGACATCCGGCGCCATCGAGACCGTTGGAGTTCCACTCGACAGAGAGGAGAAAGAGGAGTACGGATTGCTTGTGCAGGCGGGGCGTGAGGAAGACCGCCTTCGTGTCGCAAGGGCACTGGTTAAAGTTCGAGTCACGGATCTAAATGACAACGCTCCGGTTTTCATTGGCTTGCCATATTATGCTGCGGTGCAAGTCGAAGCCACTCCAGGAACTGCGATTTTTCGAGTCACCGCTGTTGACCGTGACAAAGCGGAAAATGGAGAGGTCAACTACTTTCTCCAGGATGAACTTGGACATTTTGAGATGGATCGTGTGAGCGGTGAACTTCGCCTGAGGAGAGCTTTTGAAGTGGATCTCTCCAGTGTGGAATATCAAGTTTTGGTGTTGGCACGTGACATGGGCACGCCGTCTCTGTCCTCTACAGTCACATTTCCTGTTACGGTGGTAAACCGAGCAATGCCAGTGTTTGACCGACCCTTCTACTCAGTAAAAGTGAGTGAAGATGTACCAGTTTGGACTCCTATTCTGGGCATAAATGCCAGCAGCCCCGAAGGCCAAAGTGTCCTCTACACGATCACCCACGGCGACCCGGGCACACTCTTCTCCATCGGATTTGACACGGGGGTCATCAGCGTCATAGCAGCCCTTGACTACGAGACCAGCACAGCATACCGTCTCATCGTCAGAGCTACCGACTGCCTCACGGGCGCTCGTGCCGAAGTCGATGTCGAAGTCACTGTTTTAGACGTCAATGATAATCCTCCCGTGTTTGAGCAGCCATCATACAAAGCTGTAATTTCTGAATCTGTAATGATTGGAACCGCAGCACTGCAGGTGCTCGCAACAGACGCCGACTCAGAGAAAAACGCAGCCGTGCGATATCAAATCATACCTGACCGAAACAACAGCACTGAGCACTTTCACATCGACAGCAGCAGCGGGTTAATTCTGACCGCCCGCTCTCTAGACCACGAAACCATCCAGCGTTACGTTTTCCTCGTCAAGGCGACAGATAACGGCTTTCCGCCTCTGAGCAGTGAAGTGTGGGTCACTGTAGATGTCACAGACACAAATGACAATGCACCTGTGTTTAACCAACTCCTTTATGAGGCCTCTGTGAATGAATTGGCACCCAAAGGGCACTTTGTCACCTGCGTGCAAGCATCTGACGCAGACCGTTCCGATGCTGAGCGTTTGCAGTACGGCCTCGTATCTGGAAATGAGAGAATGCTGTTTCAGCTACATGCGTCCTCGGGTGTCCTCACCCTGAGTGGGCAGCGGCGTGCGCAACGCATGCCTTTCGCCGTCACCCTGAACGTGAGCGTCTCGGACGGAGTGTTTACCAGCACGGCCCAAGTGCACGTTCAAGTGGAAAGAGCCAATCTGCATGCCCCGCAGTTCACACAGGGATTGTACGAAGCAGACGTGAGAGAGAACGCGCCGGCGGGCTCGAAGGTTATCGTGATCAAGGCGCAGGATGCAGATCCAGGTCCGTATGGAGATGTGAGGTACATTGTGCTTTCAGATGCAGCACGGGATTTGTTCAGCATCGATGGAAGCGGACAAATCACGACTTTGGAGAAACTTGACCGTGAAGACAGGGATGACATAGTGCTGTCTGTTGCAGCTGTGGATGCAGGCGGGCGCTCTGGATATTGCAGTGTGCGAGTCACTATATTGGATGAGAATGACAACACGCCGCTGTTTGGAGCCTCGGAGTACCACGCTAGCGTGCGGGCTGATGTTGAATTGGGTACGCTCGTGACCCAAGTGCAGGCTTGGGATGCAGATCAGGGCGCAAATGGACAAGTGAGTTACAGTCTGTACAGCGAGGCCAGTCTGCAAGTAACTGAGCTTTTAGATATCGACCCAGACAGTGGTTGGGTTGTAACAAAGGGCAATTTTGCACCCCTACGTGGATCAGTGCTGTCCTTTTTTGTTAAAGCCTCTGACGGGGGTGCACCCGTCAAACATTCCCTTGTGCCTGTCTACATACATGTCCTGTCAGCCGACGCCCACATCCCTGCCTTCAGCCAGCCACAATTCTCCTTTACTGTGCCCGAGGACACGCCCATCGGGTCTCCGATTGGGGCTGTGCATCTACACACCTCCATAAGCCACGCCTCTCTACCTGTTAGTTTCTCAGCCGTGATTGGACAAACCCCAGCGAGTAACAGTGATGCAGTGTTTGTGGTGGATAAAGAAAGTGGCATGATCAAACTAGACAAAGTTCTGGATCGAGAGCTGACCCCCGTCTATCATTTTAAAGTGCTTGCAGCCTTGCAACAAGGACGGTTGGATGCCGTGTCTGCCGTTGATGTAGAGGTCAAAGTTCAAGACATCAATGACAACAAACCTGCATTCGAGTCGGATGCTTATGAAACATCCGTCACTGAGGGTCTTTCCCCCGGGACTCGGATTCTGCAAGTACGAGCTTCGGATCCTGATTGGGCGGCAAACGGTCAGGTGACCTACAGTCTTGCGCCGCCCGGGTTGCTGGGTGACTCTATGGGTGAGGATATAGAGGAACATGGAGCGTACTTTACCATTGACAGCAGCTCTGGTTGGATTTCAACGCTGAAGGGGCTGGACCATGAACAGAGCCCCGCCCACAGTCTAACGGTCTGGGCGTTTGACCTCGGTGACCCTGCCAGCCAGTCGTCTTCGACAACTGTAACCATAGCAGTGAGCGATTCTAACGACAACATCCCACAGTTCCTTCAGCCCCGTTACTATGGCAGTGTTCGTGAGAGCGATGCACCTGGTGAAGTGGTGGCCGTGTTGAACACACGTGACAACGACAGCTCACCTGGAAACCGACAAGTCACCTATCATATCACAGGTAAGAACAACAAATTGTGTGTGTAAGTGGAGATGTGTTTTTAATGTACCGTTTTGTTACTTCAGAGACTTAAAAATACTTAAAAGTTCTTGTTTTAATGTGTTTATTGTGATTTCTAGTACAAATATCTAAAAACCCTTAAAACAAAATCAATATGTAAGATAAAAAGATATTTACTTTAGACCTGTCCTCAGAATATGTATCTGGAATATAAGTGTATAAAGTCTCACAGAAGTAAAAGATTTTTCTACATTTTTAGCATGTTCACTGCACAGTATTTTTGTTTTGTTTTAGAACAAATGATAAGATATTAAGTTCTTGTTTTATGTTCTTGTTGAGTTTATGCTTAAAACTGGCTAAAATCTGCCAATGGGGTAAGAAAGATAAACCTAAATTAAATTTATTAAATTAAGTTAAAAAATATTGAATAAAACTTATTTTACCCCAATTTTGTTTTAAGCATAAACTTAATCACTTTTCATTTTTATCTTTTATTTAGATAAACAAGAAATATCTTAGGTGATTTCCTTCTCAAGTAAATTAGAGATTTTTTTGCATTTATATTAGAAAACGAGACAAAAGTACTGAGTAAGATTTTTTTTAAGGGCTAGTTTACCCAGAAATAAAAACTCTTTTCATGTTGTTCAAAACCTGTAGGATAGTTTCAGAAATGTATCAGTGGTACAATGGAGGTCAATAAAACGCATTCTTCAAAATATCTTTTTATTTGTTTCCGCCGAAGAAAGAAAGTCACACGGGTTTGAAATGACATGATGAGTGTGAGTAAATTATGAACAAATTTTTATTTTTTAGTAACCTATCCTTTTTAAAAAAGTGCAAAAAAAACCCACACATTCCAGATAAATTATCTGAGGAAAAAAGCAATTTGTTATTTTGCAATGTAGACAGAAAGACTAAGGGGGATCTTTTCTGTTCCGTGCACATAGAGAAGTTCAGAAAGATTTACTGTGTCTGGTGTGAGAGAATGTCTGGCTCGCACAAACCCCACTGAACAAATTTGGGATGAATTGACCGTCATCCAAACCCCATCACCCAGCATCAGTACCTGGCCTCACTGATGCTCTTGTGTTTGATTTAGAGCAAATTCACATCGCCATAGTAAAAAGCCTTCCAGAATAGCAGCACGGCTTTTTAAAATGAAAACCTGCATTCTCTCGCACCTGCATCCCTCGTTCCGTTGCCATTATGTATTATATATCTGCGTGCTGAAAATGTAAATGTGACCTGATTTTACGAAGCAGGCGAGAATTAATGTTGAACGCTATTATGGCATGTCAGAAGTCCACGGTAATTACACCTCATCCATTCTTTCTCATAAGTGATTTCTCGCTTTAGAGCTGCTTGCTGGGTTTTGAGGGCAGAAGCGTAACGTTACCGATGTTATTCAAACTGTGATGCATGCGGGTTATACTTGCGGAGATCTGTGATGTGCAAAAGCGTCACGCCGCAGAAGAGCGATAATACTGTGACATTTCAGCAAGTGGGAGTTTAGGTGGAAAGCATCTTTCAAAAGGGCAAAATATATACCCGCTTTTTATCAGCGACTCTTATCCGCTTTTATATTCAGGTGGTGTCAAACACCTCGGTGGGTGACAAGAAACAGATTGCGCACACGGACACGCCTCACACGTGCTCCCGTGCAGCACGCTTGTAAATTAGCTGCTCAGAAACTCATAACATTGAATTAGGAAGCTGCCTTGTTCTATAATTCATGGCTCTTCACACACACACGGAAACACTCTCTCTGGCTGGAACTGAATTTCGATTAAGCTCAGCCTTTACTGTGATCGTGATTTAGACTGCCCTGCCATCGGTAGGTGCAGTCAGTGGTGTAGTCTGGTTTTTTGTAGTGAGTATACTCTGATTCCCCCCCAGCCTACTCATCTGTCCCAGATCGACATGAGCACCACCACACTCACGAATGCATAGAGCAGTGGTTCTCAAACTTTTTCGTTGTAAGGCCCCCTTTGTGTAGAGTGCATCGCTTTGCCGCCCCCCAAATAAAGACTTATAATCTTAAATTTAACATTTTTATTTAAACAAAAACATATTCGGTTATACAATGCTGAAACATCAATTATTTTGTCTGGTGGTCTTATTTTTCTGATGTTTGATTGCATAAAATCTATGATCAATTTCTATATTTCATAAATGCCACAAAATCTGTGTCCCCCTGGATCCATCTCGGGGCCCCCCCCGGGGGCCACGGCCCCCAGTTTGAGAACTACAGGCATAGAGTATGCCTCTATACAGTATGTCATCAAGAGCATTCTGAAAAATTTATTGCAAGCAAGATTTCAATAGCCAATGACAGCTGGGGGGACTTGCTGGTTTTGTTAATCACTGTATAAATCAGTCAGTTAAGAGTTACATTTAGCCTTAGATGTTATATGTATATAATCCCTAAAGCCCAGGTTTGATCAGCTGGCAATTTTCAATGCACATTTGTGATCCATGTGAAAACCCAGCTATAAAGTCATTTATTTGTGATGTACTATTTCTACATAAACCCACCCTGCTAAAAAATAGTATTACATTAATTCTAGTGGTTTCCATTAAATACCATTATGTACCACCATTCTTTCTCTTACAAAATAATAAAAATGTCTTTGGCATTAATGTGTGTTCTATTGATTCCCATCTGCATCTCTTGTGTTTTGGGCAGGGTTCCGTTATTTTTTCAGCAGGGCAACCCACATAATGTAAAGGATATCCTGAGAAAGTCTAGTCTTTAGATTTTGATTTAGTTTGACTAAGGCCATGTCAAAGAGTAAATCATATTGAAATAAATGGTTAAAATCAAACTCTGATGCTCATCACTAATAACTAGATTTTTAGCCTAGAGTGCAGTTACGTCTATTATTGACATTGATAGTTAACTATAATAATCAACAATGAACATTTGTGCAGTTTTATCAAGCACCTGTTGCACTCATATAGATTGCTGGCGGTGTCTCTAGACTGACTTTCACAAGGCTGGCCAGGAGTTCTCATCTCTTATCATCTAAAACAATTATATAGCCTACATTGTTGTATAAGTTATCTCTCCATTTCTCCCTCATTTGATTCAAATCACCACCCAAACTAACGTTTGTGAAGTTGGCTAGTTAGATACAATTTAATATTCTAACAATCCCCTTACAGTTATGTTAATGGTAACAAACATGCTAGTTTTATTAAAGACTACGCAGTGGTTTTAAAAGTTATCAGCAGAAGGTATAATACACCGGCGAACAGAGTGCGCGATTGCGACCCCGGGACACTATCGCGAGGGAGGGGGTCGCATGAGCCTCGTCGGGCTCATTTTCAGTAACACCTGCTGCGTCACCCGAAGCGCCAGTATCTTCAGAGGCAGGTTTACGAAATCACTGAAATAGTGTCGTTTAAATGCTTGCCTTTCATGATCTCCTTTTGTTTCACATCTCCCGGTTGCACCATTGGTCCAAAAGTCAGTGCGTCGCACTTTTCTGACACAAAACGATGTTGTTACGTATCATCGCGCTTTTTTAAGTGGGTATATGGAAATTCTTCATCTTTAGTGGGAATACGGCGTATACCTGCGTATCACGTAGACTACACCACTGGGTGCAGTATTTTTAACAAGATTTACCTCAAACAGCACACAAACACACAACTCGGGTTGTTAGCTAAATTACAGGCTACAACGTGACATACAACACTTGAGTTGTTTAATGTTGGCATGTGCTCTGCCATTTTCTCTCTCTCACTTTCTTATTCTTTTGCTCTCTTTTTCTGTTTCTTCCTCTCTCTATTCTCTCTTTTTTAATCTTTGATTCATTCTGACAATGCTGTAGGTTGCCCTTTTTTCACAAATAGAGACTCTTGTTTTGTGCATTTATGCATTGTGAAAGGTTAATTTATTTAGTATCTTAGAAATACTTATAAGTACTTTTATCATGTAATTTTTTTTACATGGAAAATGTTTGTGGTTTTAAATACGTGAAAATATGTCAAACAAAAACGTTAATACCACAAAGAAAAAAATGATACAAATATTTTAAGAAGTTTAGAAGCTGTCTTTGTAAAACTTTTTTGATTTTGATTTTGATTTATTTTCATTATTATAGACCAATGCATGGTCTTTTAACTTTTGAGGCGGTTTGGTGGGAAATTTGTTGAAATTGTTGAAGAAGCGTTGCATTTTTTTTAATCATTTTTGTTTGGTGTTGTGTTTTTGATATGCAATTTGTATTCAAATTAAAAATTGAGAAAAATATAGTATATAATTCTTACTTTTTTAGTTATATTTTGGGGGCTTTGTTGTACTAGATTTTTTGTGTGCGTAAGTATTAAAGGTAAAAAACACGTAGTCTGGCCAATTCGTTAATGTCCAAATACATTTTGAAAGTACAATCATGTTTTATAGGGAAGTTTTACGAAGCATAACTCGCCGTTTTTAGCTTTGATCGATTTTTAGGTTTATGTGTATCACCAATAGTTTTTGTATTTCATAATAAAAGTCTGACCAATTCGTTAATGTCCAAATACATTTTGAAAGTGCAATCATCTTTCATAAGGACGTTTTATGAAGCATAACTCGCAGTTTTTAGCTTTGATCGAATTTTGGGTGTATGTGTATCACCAATAGTTTTTGTATTTCATAATAAAAGTCTGACCAATTCGTTAATGTCCAAATACATTTTGAAAGTGCAATCATGTTTTATGTGGACGTTTTACGAAGCATAACTCGCCGTTTTTAGCTTTGATCGATTTTTAGGTTTATGTGTATCACCAATAGTTTTTGTATTTCATAATAAAAGTCTGACCAATTCGTTAATGTCCAAATACATTTTGAAAGTGCAATCATCTTTTATAAGGACGTTTTATGAAGCATAACTCGCAGTTTTTAGCTTTGATCGAATTTTGGGTGTATGTGTATCACCAATAGTTTTTGTATTTCATAATAAAAGTCTGACCAATTCGTTAATGTCCAAATACATTTTGAAAGTACAATCATGTTTTATGTGGACGTTTTACGAAGCATAACTCGCTGTTTTTAGCTTTGATCGATTTTTAGGTGTATGTGTATCACCAATAGTTTTTGTATTTCATAATAAAAGTCTGGCCAATTCGTTAATGTCTAAATACATTTTGAAAGTACAATCATGTTTTATAAGGACGTTTTACGAAGCATAATTCTCCGCCAGGAGAGCGAGAGAGAGTAGGTGATGGAACGAGAATGTGTCCAGGTTTTTGTTGTAGAAGCTGCTGTGTGTTATCAGCTCCCAGCTGTGTTAAATGCCGTTCTTTATTGGATAAATAAGGCTGTGTGTGTGTGTGTGTGTGTGTGTGCGTGCGTGCGTGCGTGTGTGTGTGTGTACTATGAGAGTACAGTAATTGGATGCTTGTCAAAGTGGGCAGCTTTGATTAAAGAGTAGTTTCTATTTCATCCCTCTCTCTCTCGCTCGCTTGCTCTCTCTCTCTCTTTGCTGGTGTGTAGTGATAACCTGTGGTAATGAGTAGGGTAGAGTTGTGTGGTTGGTACACTCCTGTAATTCATTAGGAAGGTTATGTTATGTTATTGACCTAATTGACGGATCGTTTAAATGTGAATATAAAGAACTGATTATTATCATTTATACTAATGACCCCATCATCACCGAGTACTAATGGAGATTATGAAGACATCCAGATGATCCTCTGTGTGTGTGCGATCCTTTAAATCCTACAGAGAGACCATGTGACCCCACAAACATAGTAATGCAATTTCAAGAGACTTTATTGGCATGATTGTGTACTTACATTAAACATAAAACAAAAGACATAAAATAACTGCAAACATGAAAGTGCTCCTGCATGTAAACATAGTTTTTGTGCTTTTGTAGACTACACTCATTGTCATCCTTAGACAAATTGTTAAATGCGCTCTCATTTGTGAGTCACTCTGAATTAAAGCATCTATTACATGAATAAATGTTATTGTTAATGTGTCTGTATTGTATGTTTTGGCCGCTGGTGTGTTACAGTCAGTGGTGGATTTTATTGCTACTTAAATTGTCACACACTGTTGAGAGTCTAACTGTCCGTGTCTTTTGTGTGTGTGAAGGAGGAAATCTAGGTGGTGTGTTTGCCCTGGGGCTGGTGCAGGGAGAATGGAAGCTGTACGTCAAGCGTCCGTTAGACCGCGAGGAGAGAGACCTGTACATGATCAACATCACGGCGACGGACGGACTTCACGTCTCCACGGCAACCGTGGAAGTTACGGTCACTGATACGAACGACAACAGTCCCGTCTGTGATCCGGTCAGTAAACGTTTCAGAGTTTGTTTCTTCGCCTTGTGTAATACACAAATGTAATTTATGGACTGCAGGGACAGCTGAGTTGGCAAATCTACACAGTGAAGACAAATGATTACTGGAAAAATCCAGAACTAATGAGTCCTCCTACGGCACCCTGCCTTGTTAAAATCAGGTCAAGTTATGAATTAGGTCAGTCTGTTTACGGAGGGGCATTTAGTGTCTTCAATTCTAGTGAGCTGACTAGACAGCATTCTTAAACACACATGAGCAAGTGAAAACCGTAATGTTTGAACATGTTATGATGACTAAAAATGTTCACTCTATGATTATCTTGGCCAGAAGAATTCAAGATTCAATATAGATTTTTTATTTATTTATATTAATATTATAATAAAATATATTTTGTATTATATTAAATAAATAAATAAGAACATAAATAATTATCTGTTAATAATAATTATTATTATTATTGTAAATATTGTTGTACTAAATAAATAAATAATGTAAATTTCATCTCTAATATTGTAAAATTTTTTGTTGTCTATTATTTTAATAAATGATATGTTTAATTGTATAAATAATAAATTAAATAATGCAATCTTTTAAATATTATTATTATTATTATTAAATATTATTGTATTAAATAATGTGAAATTAATCTTGTTATTTCGTCTTCTCTCATTTTTGGTCAATGATTCACACACTTTTTTGGTTTTAGGGAGGTAGAATAGGTTGTACCCATTGTGGCTGGTACATATCTTTTTTTGTTGGAGTGTCAACCACATACTTACACTAAATTATTTATTATAGTATCATATGTGTAATATTAGCATACTATTAATTATCATTAATAATTACTATTAATATGGTTATTGTCAACATATTGTGACTCCTCAGCTTCCCTGTTTTTAAGGAAAATCTTGGTTTCTTTATGAAAGCCTCAGTGTTCAAAAGCTGTTTTATATTTACTCTCGTCTCTGTACTGGAAAGCACAGAGCACTAAAGAAATGTTCCTGTCTGAATTTCCCTGAAGCTGAGCTCACCTGTACAACAGCAGTGAACTTGTGTGTGTGTGTGTGTGTGTGTGTGTGTGCGTGTGTGTGTGTGCGTGTGTGTGTGTGTGTGTGTGTGTGCGTGTGTGTGTGTTTGTGTGTGTACAGGCCGTGTATTCAGTGTCTGTGTCTGAAGATGTTCCTGTAAATAAACAAATCCTGCGGGTCAGAGCCACAGACGCAGACACGGGTTCAAACGCTCAGATTCAGTTCTCTCTGTTGGGTTCTGGTGCGGAGGACTTCAGCATACACCCACATACAGGTACAGTCTCTCTCTCTCTCTCTCTCGCTTCTGTTCAAAGTTTTGTGTATTACTTTATGGATCGTTCTTTTATTTTTGTATTCTGTAGGTGAGCTGAAGTCTGCCGTGGCACTGGACCGTGAGAAGGTGGAGCGGTACTCACTGGTTGCCCGGGCGACGGATGGAGGTGGTCTGTGGTGCGAAGCTGAGGTGGTAGTGGATCTGCTGGATGTGAATGACAGTCCGCCTGTCTTCAGCATGAATCATTACACGGTCAGCGTGTACGAGAACACCGCAACTAAAGCCCTGCTGACCCGAATACAGGCCATAGATCCTGACCTGGGTATGACACATGTCTAAATTTCACATGAACTTGTTTTGATTGACTTTTTTCTAATCCCATCTGTCTTTATTTTTATTCCAGGTGTTAACCGTAAAGTAATTTATTCCCTGGTTGACTCAGCAGATGGGTTCTTCTCTATTGATAAGTCCTCCGGTATCGTCGTTCTCGAGCGTCTGTTAGATCGTGAGGTCCAGTCCTCCTACCGTATAACGGTCCGGGCCTCAGATCAAGGTGTTCCCATTCGGCTCTCCTCTCTCGCCAACATAACCATCACGGTTCTGGACATCAATGATAATCCGCCCGTGTTTGAGAGGAGAGACTATCTGGCCACTCTTCCTGAAGATGTGGCTGTAGGTACGGAGGTGGTGCAGGTCTACGCCGCCAGTAAAGACATCGGCACCAACGCTGATATTTACTACAGCATCCGCTCCGGAAACCAGCAAGGTCATTTCACCATTAACATCAACACAGGTGAGATGATGAAGTGATGTGTAAACACACATGTGACACTTCAGTCATGATACAGCAGCAGCAGCTGTTTCAACTTTTTCTTTCTCGTCTGTCTGTTTCTTTCCTTTTCATCCTTTTCTGATTTTTTCTTCATTGTCTATTTATTTTTCTTTCCTTTTTATTCCTTTTTCTGCCTTTTCTTTCCCTTTGTCTTCTTTTTTTGTTTTTTCTTTCTTCTTTGTCTATTTCTTTCTTTTCTTTCCCCTTTTCTATTTTTTCTCCTTTTCCTGATTTTTCTATTTTTTATTTTGCTTTCATTCTTTTCATAGTTTTTTTCTTTCTCTTTCTTTCTGTCTTTTTCTTTCCTTTTTTCCTTCATTTTTCTTTCTTCTTTGTCTATTTCTTTCTTTTCTTTCCCTTTTTCTTGTTTTTCTCCTTTTCCTGATTTTTAACTTTTTTGCTTAGCTTTCATTCTTTTCATAGTTTTTTCTTTCTCTTTCTTTCTGTCTTTTTCTTGCCTTTTTTCCTTCATTTTTCTTTCTTCTTTGTCTATTTCTTTCCCTTTTCTACTTTTTCTTTCTTCTTTATTTTTTTCTTTCATTTTTTTCATCATTTTCCTTTCCTTTTTTCTTCCTTTTTCTGCTTTTTCTTCCCTTTTCTTTCTCTTCATAGTTTTTTATTTTTTCCCTTTAATTCTCATTATTTATTTATCTTATTTCTGTCTTTTCTGTCTTTCTTCTTCCTATTTCCTTCCTTACTTTTTCTGCTTTTTTTCTAAATTTTCCTTCTCTATTTCTCTTTCTTTCTTTCTTTCTTTCTTTCTTTCTTTCTTTCTTTCTTTCTTTCTTTCTTTCTTTCTTTCTTTCTTTCTTTCTTTCTTTCTTTCTACTGTACATCCCTTATGACGTTGTCTGTTACATGATGTAATATCACTACAGTAAGAAACAACCCCTATTTCTTGTACAGGAGCCATCTCCGTGTCTCGACCTCTAGACTTCGAGTCCTGTAAGGATTACTTCCTGACTGTGGAAGCTGCGGATGGCGGGACTCCGCCCCTTGGTGCTGTTACCATGGTGAACATCAACCTGACAGACGTGAATGACAACGCCCCCATGTTCAGTCGCGAAGCCTACAGCGTGTCTATTATTGAGTACGCAAACATAGGAGACACTGTGGTGAAGGTAATCGGGTCAGCCATTCGTAAAACGCCCGTCAATCGTATATTTATATCCACATTATAATTACTTTGATGGTTGCCCAGGTAACCGCAGAGGACATCGACAGCCAGTCGAACGGCGACATCCTATATTCCATCGTCAGCGGCGACCGAGAGAACCAGTTCTTCATTGAGCCAATCACAGGCCAGATCAAAGTCAACAAGCAGCTGGATCGAGAAACGGTGAGAAACGTGGGACCGTTACCATGACGACCAACATGATTGAGTAATAAAGGCGTAAAATAGGGCAAAAATCCCACAAAGATTATTTAAAGTGACACAGATCAGCCAACAGCTGAGGAGAATAATAAATCAAATCCTTTACATATGAAATCTTTTAATAATAGACACGGTCATAGTGATGATTTTAATAAGAAAAATTCCTCATATGACTGAGATTAAGATAATAAAAATACACCTGATAAGGCTTAACTAAACTGATGAAGTGGCCAAATGACTGAAAGTGCTTTTACAAAATCATTAATGCAAGACGTTTTTTTACCCCCAAAATAAAACCTAAGGTAAACCTAAAAGAAATTAGGGTGTAAATAACGTGTTTACATAAATATGAAAGGACAACGTTTAAAAGTTCTCAAGAGTTCAGGCTTCTGTTAGCAGTTTTACAAGTTTAATGTCACGTGTAATTTTAACTGTGACCACCAGATGATGCTGACGTTTCTTTACATCATACAGCTTTTTCACACACCAACACACATAACTACTGTATTCTCTGTGCATTGACAGGTCCTTGTTTTATCTCAAGTCAATTGTCCTAATAAAGTCATCCTTATTCACCTGAATTTTCTGTTCTCTGGACTGACTTTATTTGTAGATGGAAGCAATAACTCTCTTTAACTCCCTTTTTTGCTTTCTTTTATTCTGTCTCTTCTCTCTCTTTCTCTGTAGATGGCTAGTTACTCGTTGTCCGTAAGAGCGCTTGACAGTGGCACACCGGCCATGTCCTCAACCGTACAGGTCAACATCGACATCTCTGACGTCAATGACAACCCGCCCACTTTCACTCCAGCCAATCACACTGCTGTCATACAGGTACAGTTATTCCAGTCAAATCATCCAATCACATCCAAGTACTGTTAAAAGATGAATGAAAGTTTATCTAATCAACAGGAGAACAAACCATTGGGAACGAGTGTCATGCAGCTGTCTGTGGTGGATAAAGATGCCAGCCACAATGGCCCTCCCTTTCATTTCCGCATCCTATCAGGAAACAAGGGGGCGTGGTTTAAGCTGGATAGAGAGGGGCTGTTGACATCCAATCAGGTGTTTCGTAGGTCAGAGGGCACAGAATACATCATTCAAGTGCAGGTAAAGATATTATATTAAAACTATTTTAATAAAAATATTCAATTGACTCTTTCTGGTTCCTGATTGGTTGGTTTGATTGATGCAATTTTTTTTTGTATTTTAGGCCAGCGACTCGGGTCGGCCACCTATGTCGTCGACAGCGACAGTGTTGGTTCGTGTTATTGAGGAGAGCGTTCACAAACCTGCTGCGTTACCGTTGCACGTGCACATCGTAACCATGGAGGATGAGTTTCCGGGAGGCGTGATTGGTCAGATACACGCAACGGATCAGGATGCGTTTGATATACTCACTTATGGACATACACATCAACAGAGCAGCCTTTTCAAGGTATATGAGTGTATATGTGTGTGTTCACTGGAAATAAATTCATTTCTTAACTTTTTTTTTCAAGTTTTCTATTACAAAAATCAACAAATTCTTACATCAATATTTACTTGAAAAGCAAAATGACCCTGAATGTTAAGTATTGTTTTCTAGTAAAAAAGCTGAGAAAGTAATCTTTTCACCCTAGAGTTAAAAGTTTTACCTCTGTATTAAAACATAATTCAAGATTTTTTTCTTACACCACTGGTAGATATTTTTACTTGTTTTAAGCATCTTTTTTTTTAATGGTTTTTCAATTTTTTTCATAAAAAAATTCTTAATGTTAATGTCATTTTGCTTAAGTAAATGTATTTTGATCAGAGTAATTCTAGTTTTAGATTTAGTTTTATTGATAAATATTTAACATTAGCTTTTATTTTTAGTTGTTTTGTTTTCATGTTAATTTTAGTTTGTTTTAGCAATTTTGGTATATGCTTTTGTCATTTTATAATTTATTTGTTTATTTTTTATGTTGCTATATAATATTAATTCATTTTTATTTTTTGTTTATTATTATAATTTTAGTGCTTTAAACTAATTTAATAAATTTTTTATTGGCATTTTTCCTTTAGTTAAGTTTTTCCAATAATTTTTAGGTCATTTTTTTTTAAGTTTTAATTTTAGTCAACTCAAAACCCTTGATTTTGATTTGATATTTTTTTGATATTTTTACATTTTTTTGCAGAGTTCCTCTTTGGATGTGTGTCTTTGTACTGTATATTTGTGTTTGACAGCTTTCCCCCAGAGCGTGAACACTGTCTCGCTATCACAACATTGATCCGTTTCTTTAAACAAACTCCGAAAGAAAAAGACGTGTGTGGTTTTCATATTTGTATGCACCTCTCTGAGTCTGTGTTTCTCACGTTTTGTGATTTCTCCTTCTTTCAGGTGAGCCCTCGAGACGGTCGAATCATTGCTCTGAGCGGATTGGACGCAGGCCGCTACACTCTCAACGCTACTGTAACAGATGGCCGATTCACGGTGAGCGTGCCCGTCAGCGTGCACGTGGAGCAGGCCTCAGCTGAGATGCTCCTCGACGCCGTGACGATCCGTTTCGACCGCGTCTCCCCTCACGACTTTGTCTCTCGCCACCTCCCCTCGGTCAGACGTGTTCTTTCCAGCGTCATGGGAACGTCCCGTCCTGATGCCCTGCACGTGCTCAGCGTTCAGCCCGTCGAGTCCACAGGGCAGCTGGACCTGCTGGTTGCCGTGGAGACGACGGAAGGTGGAGGGTTCTATAAGGCGGCGTTCGTCACGCAGAAACTGAGTTCTGCCCGGCGTCAGCTGGATCAGGTTTTGAGGGTGTCGGCGGTTCTGGACAAGAACTGCTCGGGTTTGGACTGCAGGGAAGCCCAGTGTGAACAGACCATCACGCTGGACTCACACAGTCTGCTCACATACAGCTCCACCAAAACTAGTTTTGTGTCGCCAAAGTTTAACAGGAACACACGATGTGTGTGCAGCGGTGAGTTCATAGTGTATAATGTATTCTGTAATAACTAAATATGAATTATACAGAACTAACTCTCCTTTTACAGTTTAGACGGAAGAGAACTGACCCGCCAAACAGATTCGGACTTTAACCCAAATTCTTATAGCACCTTATGAAATGTATCACTCTTTGCTACAGATGTCTTTTGGTTATGTTTAACATATTTTTACACGTCTTTTTTTTATCACTTTCCTGTTTTTTTCCCTGTGTAAAGCAACTTTGGAACAATGGTTGTTGTGAAAAGCCCTATAGAAATAAAATGAATATATGTTTATTTAATCTAGCCATACTTAAAGAACAAAAAATATATAGTATATATATTATATATATTATATAAAAATATAGTATATACAATAAATCCCCTGACCTGAGAGAAATTTGATAAAAGTAGTTCCTTGTTAAAAAAATATATTAAAATGTTGTAGGGGGAGTAGGGGGTTTAGTTGTTGATTTAGATGCAAATCTACATCATAAAATATACAAAACTACGATATGGCTGTTCCTGTATGGAGGACCAAATAATCAAAAATATTAAGTGATAAATAATTAATGATTCATTAAAAATGAAATAATTAAAAAGAAATAACTGATTAGGGAAAAAAGAAATGTAAAATGAAATAAATAAAAACAATCAATTCATGTTGAAAATAAATAAATATTAAATGAACACAAAGTTAATAAAACAATATTAAACAAATGGTTTAATAATTAAACAAAATAAGCTAATAACAAATAAATACAGGACTATATGTAGTTTAAAAAACATTTGTTTAGTAAATTATTATTAATTTGTTTATTTTCGTAATATTGCATTTATTTGTTTTTAATTGCTGTAGGTTTGGTTGGTAATATTCCTTTAGCTCATTTTGTAGGAAAGTAGTGGGTTTGATGCCCAGTAAACATAAAAAATAAAACAGCACTGTTATTCACTTTGGGCAAAAGCATCTGCCTAATGGCTAACGTACCACATGCTAAGGCTGTGAATTTAACCTTTAATGTTATTTAGTGTAATTATTCACAAACAAATAGTGTTGAAATATTGAATAAAAAAAGAAATCCTGACTTGTACATAATGTCTGTATTACGGAATTTTCCTACTATTTGAGTAATTTACACAATATTTCTCTCTTCCTCAGATGGGAGTTGTTCTGTCGGCTCTGCGGTGTGTGCGGAGATAAGATGTCCTGGAGACATGCAGTGTGTTGGCACGGACAGCAGCAGGGGGCCGTACGCGTGCCAGTGTCCCCCCGGCAAACTGGGAGAGTGTGCTGGTAGGTTTTGACTTCTGTGTTCTGCATTCATTTTGTGCTGTGTGTTCCCAATCCGGTGACTGAACTGTGTGTTTTTCAGGACACACGTCTCTGAGTTTCTCTGGCAATAGTTACATAAAGTACAGAGTTACAGATGGAGATAGAAACGGAGAGATGAAGTTATCCCTTCGGATCAGAACGCTGCAGAGCCGGGGAATCATCATGTACACGCGCAGTGACCCCTGCACTGTGTTAAAGGTGCTTCTTTGCGCTTTTACATTTACTTACACATACAAATGTACCTCCTTTAAACGTGATATCAACCGAGGTAAATGTCAATAAGCCCCGCCTCTTTATTTGATTGACAGATCGAAGAGGGAAAACTCTGGTTCCAGTTAGACTGCGGCAACAACCCCAGAAGCATCGGAATCTCCGGGCGACCAATCAACGACGGGATCTGGCATCACGTGACCCTGGAGTTACGAGGAAACTACAGCAGCCTGTCGCTAGACGACACGTACGTAGAGAGACGTCTGGGTACGGCCCAAATCCAACCAACGGGAGCAGATTTGTCTATTTACTTCGGGGCGCAGGTGTCGCCCCCGGACGCCCGCAGCGTGACGGAACGGAAGGGCCCGCGGGTCACCAACGGGTTTCAGGGCTGTCTGGACTCAGTGGTTCTGAACGACAATGAACTTCCGCTACAGAACAAACGCAGCCCGTACGCTGAGGTGGTCGGACTGACGGATCTCAAGCTGGGGTGTGTTCTGTACCCTGACGCGTGTGCCGCCCAGCCCTGTCTCAACGGCGCCACCTGCGTCAGTCTGCCGTCTGGAGGTGAGCTTCTGAAACATCTCGGAATCATTTATCTTTATTTTATAAGGAATCCTCTTGGTTGCTTGAATTATTTTCTGATGAATTTCTTGCTATGGTGTTTGTTAATATGCTTTGCTCGGTTTTGTCAGAATTTTGTCTGGGACGTGAAATCTCGAATGCAGAACTGCTGAATCTGACAGAAATCAAACTAGAAATGATGAAGATTAAATCAGTCTAGGCTGTTCAGATGTTTGCTTTTGTAATCTCATCTTCTCTCAACTCTTTTGTCTTCTCTTTGTTTTCCTGTCTCTATACAATATCCCATCTCTTCTCATCAGATCTCCTTTTTCTCTTTCTACTCTTCCCTTTTCTTCTCTCTGAATGCTTTGGATGAACAGATTGTCTGTGTTTTGAGAGTTGTGGTTTTCCGCCACGCGTTTCTAAAGGTCGTTTGCGCAGGATCGTCTGCCAGACCCTTGTTTGTTTGTTTTGTGGGTAGCACTGATAAAAGCAGAGCTCTGTTTACTCGCTGACATTTTCCATGCGATTTCCCAGCGGTGCGAGCGTGTCGTGCAGTCATGAAGTAAGCGGTCTGTCTTGTGCGTGTCAGGTTTCTCCTGCAGTTGCAGCGGTCTGTACACCGGAGGGCGCTGTGAGACGGAGACCAGCGTGTGTGCGCCAAACCCGTGTCAGAACGGAGGCGTCTGCAAACCCATCGGAAACGCTTTCGTCTGCAGCTGCAAGAGAGGATACACAGGAGCAACGTCAGTTCATACATTTTTCATTAAGTGCTTTTATTTGTAACATCTTTACATTTGTGCCATTGTGAAAAAGCACTGAATCCGCACTGGGTGACAGTTTTCATACATATTTATTCTTGTTTTACATTTGAATGCACTTCAATGTGCTGGTCTTGCATTTGTGAATTGCATTATTTTAGGGGCTGTAGTACAATATGTGTCCACAAGGTGGCATTAGCAGTCTATTGATTTATAGACAGAGGTGTTTTTATATTTTCTCTCTGGGTGGATTATATTTTTGCAGACTCATGCTAATGTGATTCATTATAGACCACAGAAAGAAACTCTTCGTTTGTTTTGATACGCAAACATCAGACGTTTCAAAATCCTGTCATGCAACTTTAGTGTTTAGTCACAATCCACGTCCAGTGCGCACTTACTTGCATACAGCCTTATGGTCTTCTTTAAAACGTGTTTTAGTACAGAATGTGAATTCTTGAAAATATTTGCACATCCTTTATCATATAAACAAAGAGAATGAAGAGTGGCTCCAGAATTACTCTGTTGAAGAGAACTAGGACAGATGGTGTTTAGAAGCTAACACGTGAGTTTAGAAGTCTCATTATTATTTGCATTTTAAAACAAATAAAAGTGGCAAGGGTCTTCTTCAAAAAAAATCACATTTTGTCATTTTGAACAAAGATGAGGATGAATTTTAATTTTGGGTCAACTATTTCTTAAATGCGCACTTGTACTGTAATGATTACATCCAAAAACGTAAAGTTGCAATCCTTCATTTTTGTATTTTTCTATCAATATTATATCAGTTATTTTATTTACATATTTTTGTTGTTGTTAAAAAGATTTCAAATATCAGTTTTTAAGCAAGTACATAAATCTCATCATCTTACTCATCACAACAGTAAGCTTAAAAAAAGAATGGTTTCTACTTTGAGCTGTCGAGTGCGAATCTGCAGAAAATGTCAGTGTGACATCATTTGACTTCAAAGACATAAGCATACATAAAGCAACATGAAATTTTTAGTTTTAAACAAAGGTGGCGTTAAAGAGGCAAAAGTTACAGATTGTAGCTTTAAATAAAAACAACAATATGGTTGCTGTTCTGTTGTTGGCAGTCTATTTGCAGACTAAAGCATTTTTTTAGAGTAGCAATAAAATGTATAGCTGGACAAGATCTCTGACCTGCTGCAGTCTAACAATAAGTGTGTTTATTTCTCTTCTGCAGGTGCGAGGAGGACGTGAACGAGTGTGAACGCGAGCTGTGCGAGAACAACGGCGTGTGCGTCAACACCTTCGGCTCCTTCTATTGCAACTGCACGCCCGGTTTCGTGGGCAGCGCCTGTTCCGTCCGCCCCGTGCTGGTTCCGGACATGCAGGCTGGACACGCCTACGTTGGCAAGGAGGAGCTTATCGGCATCGCCGTGGTGCTCTTCCTCATACTCACCCTAATCCTCCTCTTCATCGCCTTCCGGAAGAAAGTTTTCCAGAAGAGCTATTCACGGAATAACCTCTCCATGGTCCAGGATCCGGCCACGGCCGCCCTTCTGCACAAAGCCAACGGTGGTCATTACCCATCCCTGCGCTGCGCTATCGGAGAGCCCATCAGCCTGTACACGGAAGGAAGTATGATCGGCCCACCACAGGTTCCCGTCCGACCCATGGCCTACACGCCGTGTTTCCCCGGAGACGCTCGAGGATCTCTCGAGAAAAGGAAGGGGGATGGCAGAGGCCTGGAATTGACGGAAATGAGCACTTTTCATCCGTCAGAGTCGCCACGGATACTGGGCGGTACCAACCGGAGGGGCGTGGTTGTGTGTAGCGTAGCGCCAAATCTGCCGCCTATTTCACCCTGCCGGTCAGACTGTGATTCGCTACGAAAGAGTCCCTGGGAAGACGAGGGTAAGAAAAGAGATGTTCGTAATAAATGTGTCTATATATTTGCGCAAACAAAAGTGTTTGTCTTGGAAATAAATTAATAGGTTTTTTATTGTAATTTTGTTTAAAATATTGTGATCGCCAACTCAGTATTTTGTCTCATATAGTTTATTGTTTACCCCTAGTGTAAATATAAACTGTATATGTATTTGATATTACTGTCTTGGTACAAGTCGGTGAGTTTATATGTATGTTTATGTGATCCGTTCATGGCTGCCAACAGTGAAACCCAATCCTATAACATGATTTTTTTTCACGTCACATTTAACCTCACACGACTCTTGAGATTGTTTTACACACACACACTCATATCTCCTGAGGCTTTACTTACACACATATTGACAAACACATTTTGATATTCACAGTCAATATGATCACAACAGCAGCTTTAAAAAAAAACGCAATCGTCTTCAATCCGCATCCCAGTGTATCGATTGTAAATTGACCTGTGACTGTTTTCAGCCTTGATAAGAAAAGCGCTGGCGGGTTGGGTTATCTGTGTATGCAGCGACAGCTCAGCACTTTTATCTTCTGAAACTGAGCTCACTGTCCCGCTGTGACGCTTTATTCACGAGCACATGGCAGTCGGGCGAGAACGCTGTTGTTTGTTGACACTGTTTCCACAGTTTTAAAGTTTTGCTAAACCTAATCCAAAAAGAGTTTCGCAGAAACAAGAACTAAAGCATGTGCGCACCCCTTGCCAACAAAACACAGACATATGACTCAGTTTCACTTACCACGTGCAGTTCATGTCCGGCATCTTTTAGCGCTGGGACCGCGCCATCTATCAGTTTCAAACGATCTCCAAATCCAGCGTTATATCCACCGTTTATATAGCATTGCTCACCGAAATGCGGTGGACAAACAAACACACCTCAACTTCTCTCAGTATTGCAAGAGTAACTAGCTAGCTACAGCTGCAGGCCCACAGCACAGCCAATCTTGACGGTAGGCGGGTCTTCCTATCTCCTCGGTTGACGCGTGGGCAGGCTATTTCTTTCGCTTTTCCGGGAGAATTTCCCAATGAGGGACTAAGAAAAGTTGGATTTTCATGTCTGAAAAAAACTTTACGAAACCTATACGAACACTCGGGGAGTGTAGCGAGCACAGAAATACTAGTCACGTTGTTTGACAAGTTGACCATGTCAAGCATGAGAAGACCGCACGTTTAACATTGTAAAGAAGTCAGAATGCATGAAACACCTTTGCACGGCCGCTTTAAAACTTAATGGCGACTGAGTAGGACTGTGATGTCAGTATCTTTACTGTTCTTGTGTCAGAGCCGCCCAAGAATTCAACTCAAACTTCAGTGTTGAAGTGTTTTGTTTTGAATTCTTGTTTTGTTACCGTGTTTCCCCATCGTGGGTTTTTATTTTTATTCATTAAGTAAAGTCTTGTTTGTTAACCCCTTAACCGCTGCCTGCATCTGGGTTCTTCCCTGCCACATGCCTGACAGCATTTATTCTGAAAGAGAACGGCTGTTTGACTGCTGGACAAATCCAAATTGCTGAAATATTAAAGAAATCTTGAAGGTGGAATTTTTAGCCATTAAATCATTTTTAGCTTTAGTCAGATTATAATTTTAAGACATTTAATCAGTTTTCATTTTTAGACATTCGGACAAAAAATATTTTTTGCCATTCAGTCAGATTATAATTTCTAGCCTTCAATCAGATTATAATTTTAGGCATTCAGACAAAAAGAACATTGTTATCATACAATTAGTTTAGAATTTTTAAACGCTCAGACAAAAATTAATTTTTAGCCTTCAATCAGATTATAATTTTAGTCACTTTGTTCTATTATGTAAATCAGATCTACTGTATATAAATGGTCATGGAAGTGTCGTTTGAGATAAATTTACTAGATTCAAAATCAAAGCTGTATTTTAGGAAAAGCAGGAAAAATACATCCACTTTAAAAGATTGTCTATCAATATTCACATCAATAACTCGAAAAGAAAGTCAGCTTCCACAGGCTCTATTTACTGGAGACGCTGTTGGCGAAAACCATTTTCATTCTGCCATTAAATTCTCTGCCATCACAATCCTCGGAGGCATTTTTACTGCCTGTAATTACTTCATCTTTCCCTTCTGTGTCACTGTGGTGTCCTCCGTTCAGACCCTCTTAGCACTTAAAAATCTCCACCTGTGAAATACGAAGAGAGCTACGATTATACGCAACTGTTATGAGCGGCCGTCTCCGTGACACCATTAGAGGAAGATCAAAGAAAAATCTGTGAGCGAAAGAAAGAAATGAAAAGGAAAACATCAGAGGAGCAGAAATGGTGTTGAGAGGCTCTCAGAGTCGCCCACAGCTGTGTTTCAGTGTGTTAATGGAGTCGCCGTTGTTAACATTGTTGCAGTTGTTATTGGTTGACCTGTGATCTTTGTGTTTAGGTAAAATGGATTTACTGGAGGAGGTCACGTGTTTCTCCGGCAGTACCAAGGGCAGCAACTCTGAGGTCCAGTCGCTGAATTCATTTCAGTCGGATTCTTGTGATGATAACGGTAAGACACTGCGTGTGTGTTATCGTAATGGAAATAATTGAACAACATGCTTCTCAATAAAAACATGTTTTTTTTCAGGATTCTTCATCTTTCAGTCATCATCATCTTTATTTTAAAATTCAGTAGTTATCTAGTGAAGGTGTGTGTGTACCTGTATGCATTATGCTGCCTTTAAGTGCACTGAGTCACGCTTTCATTATTACGACATGTAAGGCCCGATTCACATTTCGCGTCTAAAACCTGGCGGAAAACGCGAGCTACGCTGCTTTCTGTCTACGCTGCTTTTACGCGGCACTCCGAAACTATTTCCATCTCGATGCCGCACCGACAAACCTAGAAAAATGTGCGTGTCGCGACAGCGTCGCCCCCTATTTGCGTGCGCCTGCCGCGCGTCTACATTTAAAATAACGAATATGCGTGCGGAAAAGACGCGAAATGTGAATCGAGCCTAACTTGTTCAAGTCGAAAAATAATTCGAAAGTAACGTTAACGAAACAAAATGATATAGATTATAACAAAACGTAACAGGGTTTCTGTGGAATTTATAAATAGTTTGTATAAATTGCATGTTGGAAATCTGCCCACCCCATACGAATTTCGTAACTGTTTTAAGATGTTGCTTTTTTGTAGGAGTTTGTACATTGCAAATCGTACAAAAACATTTGATTTCTAGAAAAAAGCTATATTGAAACCTAACCTCGCCCCTAACCCTACTGTCACTGGTGCAAAAGCAAATCGTACTAAAATGTACGAATGAGATCAAACAAATTCATACAAATTAGCCAAAATTAGCCACATTGTAAAATAGTTTCCCACTTTAAAATACAACTTCACCAATGAAAAGTATTCAGAAGGCAACTAAGCTCTTATTTAAATGTGATTTTTTTTTTTTAAAGCTTTATGCATATGGAAAAGTTTAACAAAGTGCTTTTTAAGAGTACGTCGACTGTCGTTTTTGAAGTTTCGATCCGCAACATTTTGGGTTGAAAAAATCAGTATTCGAGCTACAGTAGTAAATAAAAATCAGTCAAGAAAGTAGTATTCATGTTGATCGGCTTACAATAATGATTTATAATTTGAGCTGCTGGGTCGGAATTCGGTTTCATTTCAGCCCACGTACAAAAAAAGTACGTAACACAACCTGCAATTTTGTTTCAAACAGAG
This sequence comes from Triplophysa rosa, assembly GCF_024868665.1. NCBI lineage: Eukaryota > Metazoa > Chordata > Actinopteri > Cypriniformes > Nemacheilidae > Triplophysa > Triplophysa rosa. The sequence continues at coordinate 19,566,794 of NC_079903.1, read as the reverse complement.
ATGGCGATAGAGAGGCAAAGGTTATGGATTGCAGGTTGTCAAACTACATGCTCCTCATAATTTTAATTTTTTTAGCTTTCCTCTATCGCTGTCTATAAGTTCTTCTGGAAAGTTCCTTTTTACGAGTTCAAAAATTGTACTGATCGCACTAATTATTCGTGCGCAATATTGCTTCCGTGTTCATACGATCATTGGAATGTGACTTGAGGGCAGCATGTGTTCACGTGTGCAGGTGAGCGAGCGTGTACGTGATCACATCATTACCATTTCTCAACAGATTGGTTGGAATGATGCCATGCTTGCCTTTCATTGGTCACAGCTAAAGTCATCAGCAGCCAATCAGGGCACAGAAGCTTCTGCAGTGGACCAATAGTGTTACTAATATTGTGGAGATTATTCTTTTTGAACTGAGACCTCTGGATGAGTTTGGACTCTTGTGTGCATGTGTGTTTGTGTGTGTGAACGTTTCTGACGGGTCTTCATTGCTTTCTCTTCCCAAGCTTCCATAGTGACGGTAATTCGGCTGGTCAATGATGCAGTCGACACAATTGAAAATGAAGGTACCCTTTCCTTCCGCTGGATTTTGAAGAAGCATCTTCTCTAAAGCGCCTGCACACACATGCGCAGTCGCTTTACCACAAACACAATATCAGCTATCTTAAGTCTTCTCTTTCTTTATTTCTGGTTGCATTAGGGTTCAGAGAGACACACATTTACCTAGCTTTTAATATATGTGGGCGTACAACATAATACTTGTTGTTCATGTCTCTAAACCTGCCACAATATATATATACTGTATATATACACACACAAAATTAAGAGAGCATTCCAAATTTTCATTTATTCAGCATTTCTAGATGTATTGTGGTCATTCCAGTCCAGTGTCTGTTGAATTTCAATAAAATCAAACCTCATGAGTGACATAAAGTCATACAACAGCAATGTGAAAGACTGACACCACAACAAGACACATGAAAACTATGATAAAAATCCAGGTTATCACATAAAAAAATATGTTTGAACTTTTCTTAAATACAAATATTACTGTTGTATTGCTTAAAAGTAAATATGAACTTGTTTTCTTTGCAGTATTTGAGGTCTGAGACAATACAGAGCATCTTTTCTGTTATTTTGACCTGTTTCTCCAGTTTTCATTTTCTGCAAATAAATGCAAATAGAAACGAGATTTTTATTTGAAATTTGGAAGAAATATTGTTAGTAGCTCACAGAATGAAACAAAAATGATTATTAACTTAAACACATGACATACCTATAAATAGTAAATTCAGAAAAACTCTTTGAAATGGTCTCTTAAAGGGATAGTTCGCCAAAAATGAAAATGCTGTCCTCATTTACTCACCCTCAGGTTGTTTCAAACCTGTATAAATGTCTTTGTTCTGATGAACACAAAGAAAGATATTTGGAAGAATGTCAGCCATTTTCAGTTCTGGAACATCATTCACTGCCATAGTAGAAAAAAAACATTTTTTTCTGTTGAACACAAAATTAGTTATTTTTAAATACTTAGGAAACTACCATTTAATTATTCCTACTATGGTAGTCGATGATGTCACAGAACTGCAAATTGCAAACATTCTTCCAAATATCTTTCTTTGTGTTCAACAGAACTAATACATTTTTACAGGTTTGAAACAACCTGAGGGTGAGTAAATTATGACAGAATTTTCATTTTTGGGTGAACTATCTCTTAAACTATGACTCCTATATATTTCTTTTATTAGTGCTAGTTGTTTAGTTAATTTAAATTGACCAAATACATTATATTAGGTGTTTTTATCACAATGTAAAAAAGAGCGTAACACAATATGCTGAATCTAGTACTTGATATTGCTCTGAGGCATAGTAACTGATAGTGTCTGCACTTTTGTGTGCATGGGATTTTTCGTCCAGTAATGGACGAGAGACTCACAGTTTCCTTACAGTCCACATTTAGTTGACATTTCAGCCCTGAGCTTCATCATAACCAGTCAAACAGAGAGAGAGCAGCACAGATCAAATGCACACACATACCTGTACAGTTTACTGCATCATATTCTCTTCCTCTCCCTTTATGCCTTGACCTGCCTTACCCTTATAAAATTACCTGCCGGCTATAATTTCCACTAAAATACTGTAGTTACAGCAGTTATGGTTCCGGTTATTGAATGTGGGATGTTCTTTAGACAGCGTACTCTGTCTTATCTTCATTAGTGACTGTGTTTGTCAGATAAACATCTCTATTATACGACAGCATTGCTCATGCTTTGCATTTTGAGATTGTTTTTAAATCATCACCGTATCAGCAGTAATGGTGATGTTTATCGTAGCAAACACCACTAGTGGCGTCAAGATGGAGAAATCTGCTGACGCTGTCTGAAGGAGGTCCCATATTCATTCATTTACATTTTACAATAGTATCTGTAACCGTGGAACAATGGTTGTTATGGTAACAGCACACATTTCAATTTTAGACATAACTTGTCTCGCACCGCTTGAGCGGAGTCTCAAATCATGCGGCTTGGTGTTGTTTTGTAAAGTTTGCTCTCACCATTACGTCCACCTAGAAAACGACTGCATAGCAACACCCTGGCAACCACCCAAGCATCACTTGTATTTGTACATTTGACTTTTCTTTTGATGACGGTGTGTGCGGTATGCTTGGTACTGATCCCCACGTCTCTCTTTCTTTCTGTCCTTTCTTTCCGCCTGCCAGTGTCCGTTATGGATCAAGGTCAAAACTACAACAGAGGTGATTCACTCTCTCTCTCACTGTCTCACTCTCGTACTCTTGCTTTGTTCAGCTAAATCTCGCTGAGTTCCCGACCTCCTCCCTCTACAGCCTTTGTTTTCAGTCTGTTTCTTCTTCCCTTCTGTATTGCTGACAAACCCAGCTCTTGCATTCTGGGAAGTGTCACATCATCCAGCCGAGAGAGACGCTCTTTGTCTGCACACACACGCACAGAGTACCTGCAGTCGTGTGTGTCACGTCTTTCCTCTCGTCCTCGTCTCTCTCTTCCCCCCGCAGCACTTCCATTGCTGACTGTGTGCTTTTCTTTCGTTTGATATTGATGGTTTGTGATATTCAGGATTAGCTTTGTACAGTGGTGCGTGTTTGTGTGTGCGTCCCTGCGCTTCTGTGTTCCACGCATCGCTGCATGCCAGCCTCACGCTCATTTATTTTCCCATGTGCGTTTTGGGTTAATGTGTTTCACTTGTGTGTGTCGGCGACCTCTGAACCTTGACCTCACGTGCCGGCTGTGTTTTCAATCACCCTGCAGGCATGTTCACTCACTCCCTCAAGACCCGCCGCATGTGAAGTTGTGGAATGCAATGGTCCCATGTCTAACCTGTTTAACTCCCCTCAGAATGCCAGCGCATGCAGAATAAGCTCACTGTGGATTGCGAACGGACCCGCCATGTTGGTCATGTGACAGCTACCTCACTTTGTTTATTTGTTTTTTACAGCGTACCACTGGGACAACTCCGATTGGCTACCGAGCACACGGCTACCCGACATCGATGAAGTGCCCACCTACGAGACAGGTGAAGTGGGCGTGGCCTTAGAAACCGATTATTACCTCGGTGGATTTGACGTCGACAGCGACTACCCGCCTCCCCACGAGGAGGAGTTCATGTCACGGGACCAGTTGCCCCCGCCTCTTCCCACTGAGGAATTCGATACATCGCCCGCCAATCAACCCGCCTCCAGGGACAGCACGCTTAGCGGGGACCGTAAGCCACGGCCACACTTCCACCCCAGCCAATACCTGCCCCCGCATCAGCTGCCGCTCGGCACCGCGGGGGAGGAGTTCAGCACTTTTGCCAGTAGGGAGGAGCGCCTGTCCGTCAACGCTTCCTCCATATCCGACGTTTCCTCAACCCCCTGCGGGTTCGAAGACTCTGAAACGAGCGGAAGTTTGGATAGTTTGGAGGACGCTCACTTGCATACGCAGCAGACTGAGGTGTGATGCACACTCCGGATGCTCAAACGTCAGGAAGACGCAGTTATCTGCGCTTGCAAACTAAAAAAAGATTCAAAACTGTGAGTGGGACAGATGCAGATAGACCGTTCGAAGACTGACAAACTCTCAGCTCCGAGCTGAGCTGCCCACGTTTAAAAGCACAGGAAGTGATGTCATGGGTGGGGACCATGTGATTAAAGCAACAAGATTTGTTACGGCGTAAGGAGACCAATGATCTGTAGACATGTTTCCAGAAATGTCCTGCTATTCTTTTCACCTTTTTTGTGGTGCTGCCCTACATGTGTCTGAAAGACAAGACAGTTTCAAAACCTGGTGAAC